>NW_027668895.1:20000-50000 GCF_964194185.1 Rhinolophus hipposideros | reverse complement strand
CAAGGGCAAGGTGTACTGGTCAGCGACGGGCAAGTCTAGGCCTCGGACTAGAGGGAGCCATGGGCGTTGGTCTAGGGCCCGAGCCTGTGCTAGTGGGAGCGGTAGTCGTAGCGCTGGGGTAGGCATAGGGCAAGGGGTGGGTGTCGGGGTAAACCTCGGAGTAGGCCTAGGGCCAGGAGTGGGAGCTGTGGCTAGGGGTAGGGTGGGGGTGGGCCTATGGGTAGGGGGACCTGTAGGGCCAGGGGTAGGGGTAGGACCAGAGGTAGTGCTAGGCGTAGGCCTAGGGCGAGGGGTAGTGCTCGGGGTAGGGTTAGTTGAAGGGCTAGTGGTTGGCAGAGGCCCACGGGCAGTGTTAGGGTTAGGGCTCATGTTAAGCCTAGGACTAGTGGTAGTGGTAGGGGTTGGCCGAGGGCTAGGGGTAGGTGTCACGGGAGGGCTTCCGGTAGTCCTAGGACTCCGAACGGGTGTGGGGCATGATTAGGGTGTGGCTAATGATGGGTCCTGGGTGATTTCGTAGGACACGGGTTAGTGCTGTGGCTATCGGTAGGCAAGGTGTACTGGTCGGCGACAGGCAACTGCTAGGCTTCGGACTAGAGTGAGCACTGGGCGTTGGTCTACGGCCTGAGGTAGGGCTAATGGGAGCGGTAGGCATAGCGCTGGGGTAGGCAAAGGGCAAGGGGTCGGTGTCGGGGTAAACCTCGGAGTAGGCCTAGGACCAGGAGTGGGAGCTGTGGCTAGGAGTAGGGATGGGGGTGGGCCTATGGGTAGGGGGAGCTGTAGGGCCAGGGGTAGGGGTAGGACCAGAGGTAGTGCTAGGCGTATGCATAGGGCGAGGAATAGTGCTCGGGTTAACCTAACCATAACCCTAACCCTAAACGTAACCCTAACCCTAACCCTAACACCAACCCTAATTCTAACCCTAACCCTAACCCTAACCCTAAACCTAACACCAACCCTAACCCTAACCCTAACCTTAACCCTAACACCAACCCTAACCCTAACCCTAACCCTAAACCCTAACCCTAACCCTAACCCTAACCCTCACCCTAACCCTAACAAGGGCAAGGTGTACTGTTCAGCGACGGGCAAGTGCTAGGCTTCGGACTAGAGTGAGCACTGGGCGTTGGTCTAGGGCCCGAGGTAGGGCTAGTGGGAGCGTTAGGCATAGCGCTGGTGTAGGCAAAGGGCAAGAGGTGGATGTCGGGGTAAACCTTGGAGTAGGCCTAAGACCAGGAGTGGGAGCTTGGCTAGGGGTAGGGATGGGGGTGGGCCTATGGGTAGGGGGAGCTGCAGGGGCAGGGGTAGGGGTAGGACCAGAGGTAGTGCTAGGCGTAGGCCTAGGGCGAGGGGTAGTGCTCGGGGTAACCTAACCGTAACCTAACCCTAACCCTAACACTAACCCTAACCATATCACCAACCCTAACCCTAACCCTAACATTAACCCTAACCCTAAACCTAACACCAACCCTAACCCTAACCCTAACCCTAACCCTAACACCAACCCTAACCCTAACCCTAACCCTAACCCTAACCCTAACCCTACCCCTAACCCTAACAAGGGCAAGGTGTACTGGTCAGCGACGGGCAAGTTCTAGGTCTCGGACGAGAGGGAGCCATGGGCGTTGGTCTAGGGCCCGAGCTAGGGCTAGTCGAGCGGTAGGCGTAGCCCTGGGGTAGGCATAGGGCAAGGGGTGGGTGTCGAGGTAAACCTCGGAGTAGGCCTAGGGCCAGGAGTGGGAGCTGTGGCTAGGGGTAGGGTGGGGGTGGGCCTATGGGTAGGGGGAGCTGTAGGGCCAGGGGTAGGGGTAGGACCAGAGGTAGTGCTAGGCGTAGGCCTAGGGCGAGGGGTAGTGCTCGGGGTAGGGTTAGTTGAAGGGCTAGTGGTTGGCAGAGGCCCACGGGCAGTGTTAGGGTTCGGGCTCATGTTAAGCCTAGGACTAGTGGTAGTGGTAGGGTTTGGCCGAGGGCTAGGGGTAGGTGTCACGGGAGGGCTCCGGGTAGTCCTAGGACTCGGAACGGGTGTAGGGCTGGATTAGGGTGTGGTAAGGGTGGGTCCAGTTTGATTTCGTAGGACACGGGTTAGTGCACTGGCTATCGGTAGGCAAGGTGTACTGGTCGGCGACGGGCAACTGCTAGGCTTCGGACTAGAGTGAGCACTGGGCGTTGGTCTAGGGCCTGAGGTAGGGCTAGTGGGAGCGGTAGGCATAGCGCTGGGGTAGGCAAAGGGCCAGGGGTGGGTGTCGGGGTAAACCTCGGAGTAGGCCTAGGACCAGGAGTGGGAGCTGTGGCTAGGGGTAGGGATGGGGGTGGGCCTATGGGTAGGGGGAGCTGTAGGGCCAGGGGTAGGGGTAGGACCAGAGGTAGTGCTAGGCGTATGCATAGGGCGAGGAATAGTGCTCGGGGTAACCTAACCGTAACCCTAACCCTAAACGTAACCCTAACCCTAACCCTAACACCAACCCTAATTCTAACCCTAAACCTAAACCTAATTCTAAACCTAACACCAACCCTAACCCTAACCCTAACCCTAACCCTAACCCTAACCCTAACACCAACCCTAACCCTCACCCTAACCCTAACAAGGGCAAGGTGTACTGGTCAGCGACGGGCAAGTTCTAGGCCTCAGACTAGAGGGAGCCATGCGCGTTGGTCTAGGGCCCGAGCTAGGGCTAGTGGGAGCGGTAGGCGTAACGCTGGGGTAGGCATACGGCAAGGGGGAGGTGTCGAGGTAAACCTCGGAGTAGGCCTAGGGCCAGGAGTGGAAGCTGTGGCTAGGGGTAGGGGTGGGGGTGGGCCTATGGGTAGGGGGAGCTGTAGGGCCAGGGGTAGGGGTAGAACCAGAGGTAGTGCTAGGCGTAGGCCTAGGGCGAGGGGTAGTGCTCTGGGTAGGGATGGTGAAGGGCTAGTGTTTGGCTGAGACCCACGGACAGTGTTAGTCTTAGGGCTCATGTTAGGCCTAGGACTAGTGGTAGTGATAGGGGTTGGCCGAGGGCTATGGGTAGGTGTCACGTGAGGGCCCCGGTTAGTCCTAGGACTTTGAACGGATGTGGGGCACGATTAGGGTGTGGCTAATGGTGGGTCCAGGGTGATTTCGTAGGAACGGGTTAGTGCTCTGGCTATCGGTAGGCAAGGTGTACTGGTCGGCGACGGGCAAGTGCTAGGCTTCGATCTACAGTGAGCACTGGGCGTTGGTCTAGGGCCCGAGGTAGGGCTAGTGGGAGCGTTAGGCATAGCGCTGGTGTAGGCAAAGGGCAAGGGGTGGATGTCGGGAAAACCTCGGAGTAGGCCTAGGACCAGGAGTGGGAGCTTGGCTATGGGTAGGGATGGGGGTGGGCCTATGGGTAGGGGGAGCTGCAGGGCCAGGGGTAAAGGTAGGACCAGAGGTAGTGCTAGGCGTAGGCCTAGGGCGAGGGGTAGTGCTCGGGGTAACCTAACCGTAACCCTAACCCTAACCCTAACACTAACCCTAAACATATCACCAACCCTAACCCTAACACTAACCTTAACCCTAACCCTAAACCTAACACCAACCCTAACCCTAACCCTAACCTTAACCCTAACACAAACCCTAACCCTAACCCTAACCCTAAACCCTAACCCTAACCCTAACCCTAACCCTAACCCTAACCCTAACAAGGGCAAGGTGTACTGGTCAGCGACGGGCAAGTTCTAGGTCTCGGACTAGAGGGAGCCATCTGCGTTGGTCTAGGGCCCGAGCTAGGGCTAGTAGGAGCGGGAGGCGTAGCCCTGGGGTAGGCATAGGGCAAGGGGTGGGTGTCGAGGTAAACCTCGGAGTAGGCCTAGGGCCAGGAGTGGGAGCTGTGTCTAGGGGTAGGGATGGGGGTGGGCCTATAAGTAGGGGGAGCTGTAGGGCCAGGGGTAGGGGTAGGACAAGAGGTAGTGCTAGGCGTAAGCCTAGGGAGAGGGGTAGTGCTCGGAGTAGGGTTAGGTGAAGGGCTAGTGGTTGGCAGAGGCTCACGGGCAGTGTTAGGGTTAGGGCTTATGTTAGGCCTAGGACTAGTGGTAGTGGTAGGGGATGGCCGAGGGCTAGGGGTAACTGTCACGGGAGGGCTCCGGGTAGTCCTAGGACTCCGGACGGATGTAGGGCTGGATTAGGGTGTGGCTAATGGTGGGTCCAGGGTGATTTCGTAGGACACGGGTTAGTGCTCTGGCTATCCGTAGGGCAAGGTGTACTGGTTGGCGACGGGGAAGTGCTAGGCTTCGGACTAGAGTGAGCACTGGGCGTTGGTCTAGGGCCCGAGGTAGGGCTAGTGGGAGCGGTACGCGTAGCGCTGGGGTAGGCAAAGGGCAAGGGGTGGGTGTCGGGGTAAACCACGGTGTAGGCCTCATGCCAGGAGTTGGAGCTCTGGCTAGGGGTAGGGATTTGGGTGGGTCTATGGTTAGGGGGAGCTGTAGGGCCAGGGGTAGCGGTAGGACCAGAGGTAGTGCTAGGCGTAGGCCTAGGGCGAGGGGTAGTGCTCGGGGTAACCTAACCGTAACCCGAACCCTAACCCTAACCCTAACCCTAACCCTAAAACCAACCCTAACCCTAACACTAACCCTACCTCTAACCCTAAGCCTAACCCTAAACCTAACACCAACCCTAACCCTAACCCTAACCCTAAACCCTAACCGTAACCCTAACCCTAACCCTAACCCTAACCCTAACACCAACCCTAACCCTAACCCTAACCCTAAACCCTAACCGTAACCCTAACCCTAACCCTAACCCTAACCCTAACAAGGGCAAGGTGTACTGGTCAGCGACGGGCAAGTTCTAGGTCTCGGACTAAAGTGAGCCATGGGCGTTGGTCTAGGGCCCGAGCTAGGGCTAGTGGGAGCGGTAGGAGTAGCCCTGGGGTAGGCATAGGGCAAGGGGTGGGTGTCGAGGTAAACCTCGGAGTAGGCCTAGGACCAGGAGTGGGAGCTTGGCTAGGGGTAGGGATGGGGCTGGGCCTATGGGTAGGGGGAGCTTTAGGGCCAGGGGTAGGGGTAGGACCAGAGGTAGTGCTAGGCGTAGGCCTAGGGCGAGGGGTAGTGCTCGGGGTAACCTAACCGTAACCCTAACCCTAACCCTAACACTAACCCTAACCATATCACCAACCCTAACCCTAACCCTAACCCTAACCCTCACCCTAACCCTAACAAGGGCAAGGTGTACTGGTCAGCGACGGGCAAGTTCTAGGCCTCAGACTAGAGGGAGCCATGCGCGTTGGTCTAGGGCCCGAGCTAGGGCTAGTGGGAGCGGTAGGCGTAACGCTGGGGTAGGCATACGGCAAGGGGGAGGTGTCGAGGTAAACCTCGGAGTAGGCCTAGGGCCAGGAGTGGAAGCCGTGGCTAGGGGTAGGGGTGGGGGTGGACCTATGGGTAGGGGGAGCTGTAGGGCCAGGGGTAGAGGTAGAACCAGAGGTAGTGCTAGGCGTAGGCCTAGGGCGAGGGGTAGTGCTCTGGGTAGGGATGGTGAAGGGCTAGTGTTTGGCTGAGACCCACGGGCAGTGTTAGTCTTAGGGCTCATGTTAGGCCTAGGACTAGTGGTAGTGATAGGGGTTGGCCGAGGGCTATGGGTAGGTGTCACGGGAGGGCTCCGGGTAGTCCTAGGACTTTGAACGGATGTGGGGCACGATTAGGGTGTGGCTAATGGTGGGTCCAGGGTGATTTCGTAGGAACGGGTTAGTGCTCTGGCTATCGGTAGGCAAGGTGTACTGGTCGGCGACGGGCAAGTGCTAGGCTTCGGACTACAGTGAGCACTTGGCGTTGGTCTAGGGCCCGAGGTAGGGCTAGTGGGAGCGTTAGGCATAGCGCTGGTGTAGGCAAAGGGCAAGGGGTTGGATGTCGGGAAAACCTCGGAGTAGGCCTAGGACCAGGAGTGGGAGCTTGGCTAGGGGTAGGGATGGGGGTGGGCCTATGGGTAGGGGGAGCTGCAGGGCCAGGGGTAAAGGTAGGACCAGAGGTAGTGCTAGGCGTAGGCCTAGGGCGAGGGGTAGTGCTCGGGGTAACCTAACCGTAACCCTAACCCTAACCCTAACACTAACCCTAACCATATCACCAACCCTAACCCTAACCCTAACCTTAACCCTAACCCTAAACCTAACACCAACCCTAACCCTAACCCTAACCCTAACCTTAACCCTAACACAAACCCTAACCCTAACCCTAACCCTAAACCCTAACCCTAACCCTAACCCTAACCCTAACCCTAACCCTAACCCTAACAAGGGCAAGGTGTACTGGTCAGCGACGGGCAAGTTCTAGGTCTCGGACTAGAGGGAGCCATCTGCGTTGGTCTAGAACCCGAGCTAGGGCTAGTAGGAGCGGGAGGCGTAGCCCTGGGGTAGGCATAGGGCAAGGGGTGGGTGTCGAGGTAAACCTCGGAGTAGGCCTAGGGCCAGGAGTGGGAGCTGTGTCTAGGGGTAGGGATGGGGGTGGGCCTATAAGTAGGGAGAGCTGTAGGGCCAGGGGTAGGGGTAGGACAAGAAGTAGTGCTAGGCGTAAGCCTAGGGAGAGGGGTAGTGCTCGGAGTAGGGTTAGGTGAAGGGCTAGTGGTAGGCAGAGGCTCACGGGCAGTGTTAGGGTTAGGGCTTATGTTAGGCCTAGGACTAGTGGTAGTGGTAGGGGATGGCCGAGGGCTAGGGGTAACTGTCACGGGAGGGCTCCGGGTAGTCCTAGGACTCCGGACGGATGTAGGGCTGGATTAGGGTGTGGCTAATGGTGGGTCCAGGGTGATTTCGTAGGACACGGGTTAGTGCTCTGGCTATCCGTAGGGCAAGGTGTACTGGTTGGCGACGGGGAAGTGCTAGGCTTCGGACTAGAGTGAGCACTGGGCATTGGTCTAGGGCCCGAGGTAGGGCTAGTGGGAGCGGTACGCGTAGCGCTGGGGTAGGCAAAGGGCAAGGGGTGGGTGTCGGGGTAAACCACGGTGTAGGCCTCATGCCAGGAGTTGGAGCTCTGGCTAGGGGTAGGGATTTGGGTGGGTCTATTGTTAGGGGGAGCTGTAGGGCCAGGGGTAGCGGTAGGACCAGAGGTAGTGCTAGGCGTAGGCCTAGGGCGAGGGGTAGTGCTCGGGGTAACCTAACCGTAACCGTAACCCTAACCCTAAATCTAACACTAACCCTAACCCTAAAACCAACCCTAACCCTAACACTAACCCTAACTCTAACCCTAAGCCTAACCCTAAACCTAACACCAACCCTAACCCTAACCCTAACCCTAAACCCTAACCGTAACCCTAACCCTAACCCTAACCCTAACCCTAACACCAACCCTAACTCTAACCCTAACCCTAAACCCTAACCGTAACCCTAACCCTAACCCTAACCCTAACCCTAACCCTAACAAGGGCAAGGTGTACTGGTCAGCGACGGGCAAGTTCTAGGTCTCGGACTAGAGTGAGCCATGGGCGTTGGTCTAGGGCCCGAGCTAGGGCTAGTGGGAGCGGTAGGCGTAGCCCTGGGGTAGGCATAGGGCAAGGGGTGGGTGTCGAGGTAAACCTCGGAGTAGGCCTAGGACCAGGAGTGGGAGCTTGGCTAGGGGTAGGGATGGGGCTGGGCCTATGGGTAGGGGGAGCTTTAGGGCCAGGGGTAGGGGTAGGACCAGAGGTAGTGCTAGGCGTAGGCCTAGGGCGAGGGGTAGTGCTCGGGGTAACCTAACCGTAACCCTAACCCTAACCCTAACACTAACCCTAACCATATCACCAACCCTAACCCTAACACTAACCTTAACCCTAACCCTAAACCTAACACCAACCCTAACCCTAACCCTAACCCTAACCCTAACACCCACCCTAACCCTAACCCTAACCCTAAACCCTAACCCTAACCCTAACCCTAACCGTAACTCTAACCCTAACAAGGGCAAGGTGTACTGGTCAGCAACGGGCAAGTTCTAGATCTCGGACTAGAGGGAGCCATGGGCGTTGGTCTAGGGCCCGAGCTAGGGCTAGTGGGAGCGGTAGGCCTAGCGCTGGGGTAGGCAAAGGGCAAGGGGTGGGTGTCGGGGTAAACCTCGGAGTAGGCCTAGGACCAGGAGTGGGAGTTGTGGCTAGGGGTAGGGATGGGGGTGGGCCTATGGGTAGGGGGAGCTGTAGGGCCAGGGGTAGGGGTAGGACCAGAGGTAGTGCTAGGCGTAGGCCTAGGGCGAGGGTTAGTGCTCGGGGTAGGGTTAGTTGAAGGGCTAGTGGTTGGCAGAGGCCCACGGGCAGTGTTAGGGTTAGGGCTCATGTTAATCCTAGGACTAGTGGCAGTGGTAGGGGTTGGCCGAGGGCTAGGGGTATGTGTCTCGGGAGGGCTCCGGGTAGTCCTAGGACTCGGAACAGGTTTAGGGCTGGATTAGGGTGTGGAAAGGGTGAGTCCAGGTTGATTTCGTAGGACACGGGTTACTGCACTGGCTAACGGTAGGGCAAGGTGTACTGATCGTCCTCTGGAAAGTGGGAGGCCTCTGACTAGATGAGCACTGGGCGTTGGTCTAGGGCCCGAGCTAGGGCTAGTGGGAGTAATAGGCGTAGCGCTGGGGTAGGCATAGGGCAAGGGGTGGGTGTCAAGGTAAACCTCGGAGTAGGCTTTGGCCCAGGAGTTGGAATTGTGGCTAGGGGTAGGGATGGGGGTGGGCCCATGGGTAGGGGGAGCTGTAGGGCCAGGGGTAGCGGTAGGACCAGAGGTAGTGCTAGGCGTAGGCCTAGAGCGAGGGGTAGTGCTCGGGGTAGGGTTAGGTGAAGGGCTAGTGGTTGGCAGAGGCCCACGGACAGTGTTAGGGTTAGGGCTCATGTTAGGCCTAGAACTATTGGTAGTGGTAGGGATTGCCGAGGGCTAGGGGTAGGTGTCACGGGAGGGCTCCGGGTAGTCCTAGGACTCCGAACGGATGTGGGGCATAATTAGGCTGTGGCTAAAGGTGGGTGCAGGGTGATTTCGTAGGACAAGGGTTAGTGATCTGACTATCGGTTGGGCAAGGTGTACTGGTCGGTGACGGGCAAATGCTAGGCTTCGGACTAGAGTGAGCACTGGGAGTTGGTCTAGGGCCCGAGGTAGGGCTAGTGGGAGTGGTAAGCGTAGCGCTGTGGTAGGCAAAGAGCAAGGGGTGGGTGTCGGGATAAACCTCGGAGTAGGCCTAGGACCAGGAATGGGAGCTCTGGCTAGGGGTAGGAATGGGGGTGGGCCTATGAGTAGGGAGAGCTGTAGGGCCAGGGGTAGGTGTAGAATCAGAGGTAGTGCCAGGCGGAGGCCTAGGGCGAGGGGAAGTGCTCGGGGTAACCTAACCCTAACCCTAACCCTAACCCTAACCCTAACCCTAACACCAACCCTAACCCTAACACTAACCCTAACTCTAACCCTAAACCTAACACCAAACCTAACCGTAATCCTAACCCTAACCCTAACCCTAACCCTAACCCTAACCCTAACACCAACCCTAACCCTAACCCTAACCCTAAACCTAACACCAACCCTAACCCTAACCCTAACTCTAACCCTAACACCAACCCTAACCCTAACCCTAACCCTAAACCCTAACCGTAACTTTAACCCTGATCCTAACCCTAACCCTAACAAGGGCAAGGTGTACTGGTCAGCGACGGGCAAGTTCTAGGTCTCGGACTAAAGGGAGCCATGGGCGTTGGTCTAGGGCCCGAGCTAGGGCTAGTGGGAGCGGTAGGCGTAGCCCTGGGGTAGGCATAGGGCAAGGGGTGGGTGTCGAGGTAAACCTCGGAGTAGGCCTAGGGCCAGGAGTGGGAGCTGTGTCTAGGGGTAGGGATGGGGGTGGGCCTATAAGTAGGGGGAGCTGTAGGGCCAGGGGTAGGGGTAGGACCAGAGGTAGTGCTAGGCGTAGGCCTAGGGCGAGAGGTAGTGTTCGGGGTAGGGTTATTTGAAGGGCTAGTGGTTGGCAGAGGTCCACGGGCAGTGTTAGGGTTAGGGCTCATGTTAATCCTAGGACTAGTGGTAGTAGTAGGGGTTGGCCGAGGGCTAGGGGTAGGTGTCACGGGAGGGCTCCGGGTAGTCCTAGGACTCGGAACAGGTGTAGGGCTGGATTAAGGTTTGGTAAGGGTGAGTCCAGGGTGATTTCGTAGGACACGGGTTACTGCACTGGCTAACGGTAGGGCAAAGTGTACTGGTCGGCCTCGGGCAAGTGGTAGGCCTCTGACTAGATGAGCACTGGGCGTTGGTCTAGGGCCCGAGCTTGGGCTAGTGGGAGCGATAGGCGTAGCGCTGGGGTAGGCATAGGGCAAGGGGTGGGAGTCAAGGTAACCTCGGAGTAGGCTTTGGCCCAGGAGTTGGAGTTGTGGCTAGGGGTAGGGATGGGGGTGGGCCCATGGGTAGGGAGAGCTGAGGGCCAGGTGTAGCGGTAGGATCAGAGGTAGTGCTAGGCGTAGGCCTAGGGCGAGGGGTAGTGCTCGGGGTAGGGTTAGGTGAAGGGCTAGTGGTTGGCAGAGGCTCACGGGCAGTGTTAGATTTAGGGCTTATGTTAGGCCTAGGACTAGTGGTAGTGGTAGGGGATGGCCGAGGGCTAGGGGTAACTATCACGGGAGGGCTCCGGGTTGTCCTAGGACTCCGAACGGATGTAGGGCTGGATTAGGGTGTGGCTAATGGTGGGTCCAGGGTGATTTCGTAGGACACGGGTTAGTGCTCTGGCTATCCGTAGGGCAAGGTGTACTGGTCGGCGACGGGGAAGTGCTAGGCTTCGGACTAGAGTGAGCACTGGGCGTTGGTCTACGGCCCGAGGTAGGGCTAGTGGGAGCGGTAGGCGTAGCGCTGGGGTAGGCAAAGGGCAAGGGGTGGGTGTCGGGGTAAACCTCGGAGTAGGCCTCATGCCAGGAGTTGGAGCTCTGGCTAGGGGTAGGGATTTGGGTGGGCCTATGGTTAGGGGGAGCTGTAGGGCCAGGGGTAGCGGTAGGACCAGTGGTAGTGCTAGGCGTAGGCCTAGGGCGAGGGGTAGTGCTCGGGGTAACCTAACCGTAACCCTAACCCTAACCCTAACCCTAACCCTAACCCTAACCCTAACCCTAAAACCAACCCTAACCCTAACACTAACCCTAACTCTAACCCTAAACCTAACACCAACCCTAACCGTAATCCTAACCCTAACACTAACCCTAACCCTAACCCTAACACCAACCCTAACCCTAACCCTAACCCTAACCCTAACCCTAAACCTAACTCCAACCGTAACCCTAACCCTAACCCTAACCCTAACACCAACCCTAACCCTAACCCTAACCCTAAACCCTAACCGTAACCCTAACCCTAACCCTAACCCTAACCCTAACAAGGGCAAGGTGTACTGGTCAGCGACGGGCAAGTTCTAGGTCTCGGACTAGAGTGAGCCATGGGCGTTGGTCTAGGGCCCGAGCTAGGGCTAGTGGGAGCGGTAGGCGTAGCCCTGGGGTAGGCATAGGGCAAGGGGTGGGTATCGAGGTAAACCTCGGAGTAGGCCTAGGGCCAGGAGTGGGAGCTGTGTCTAGGGGTAGGGATGGGGGTGGGCCTATAAGTAGGGGGAGCTGTAGGGCCAGGGGTAGGGGTAGGACCAGAGGTAGTGCTAGGCGTAAGCCTAGGGAGAGGGGTAGTGCTCGGGGTAGGGTTAGTTGAAGGGCTAGTGGTTGGCAGAGGCCCACGGGCAGTGTTAGGGTTAGGGCTCATGTTAATCCTAGGACGAGGGTAGTAGTAGGGGTTGGCCGACGGCAAGGGGTAGGTGTCACGGTGGGCTCCGGGTAGTCCTAGGACTCGGAACAGGTGTAGGGCTGGATTAGGGTGTGGTAAGGGTGAGTCCAGAATGATTTCGTAGGACACGGGTTACTGCACTGGCTAACGGTAGTGCAAGGTATACTGGTCGGCGAAGGGCAAGTGCTAGGCCTCGGACTAGATGAGCACTGGTCGTTGGTCTAGGGCCCGAGCTAGGGCTAGTGGGAGCGATAGGCGTAGCGCTGGAGTAGGCATAGGGCAAGGGGTGGGTGTCGGGGTAAACCTCGGAGTAGGCCTAGTGCCCGGAGTTGGAGCTGTGGCTAGGGGTCGGGATTTGGGTGGGCCTATGGTTAGGGGGAGCTTTAGGGCCAGGGGTAGCGTTAGGACCAGAGGTACGGCTAGGCGTAGGCCTAGGGCGAGGGGTAGTGCTCTGGGTAGGGATGGTGAAGGGCTAGTGTTTGGCTGAGACGCACGGGCAGTGTTAGTCTTAGGGCTCATGTTAGGCCTAGGACTAGTGGTAGTGATAGGGGTTGGCCGAGGGCTAGGGGTAGGTGTCACGGTAAGGCTCCGGGTAGTCCTAGACGTTGAACGGATGTGGGGCATGATTAGGGTGTGGCTAATGGTGGGTCCAGGGTGATTTCGTACGAACGGGTTAGTACTCTGGCTATCGGTAGGCAAGGTGTACTGGTCGGCGACGGGCAAGTGCTAGGCTTCGGACTAGAGTGAGCACTGGGCGTTGGTCTAGGGCCCGAGGTAGGGCTAGTGGGAGCGTTAGGCATAGCGCTGGTGTAGGCAAAGGGCAAGGGGTGGATGTCGGGGTAAACCTCGGAGTAGGCCTAGGACCAGGAGTGGGAGCTTGGCTAGGGGTAGGGATGGGGCTGGGCCTATGGGTAGGGGGAGCTGTAGGGCCAGGGGTAGGGGTAGGACCAGAGGTAGTGCTAGGCGTAGGCCTAAGGCGAGGGGTAGTGCTCGGGATAACCTAACCGTAACCCTAACCCTAACCCTAACACTAACCCTAACCATATCACCAACCCTAACCCTAACCCTAACCTTAACCCTAACCCTAAACCTAACACCAACCCTAACCCTAACCCTAACCCTAACCCTAACACCCACCCTAACCCTAACCCTAACCCTAAACCCTAACCCTAACCCTACCCTAACCCTAACCCTAACCCTAACCCTAACAAGGGCAAGGTGTACTGGTCAGCAACAGGCAAGTTCTAGGTCTCGGACTAGAGGGAGCCATGGGCGTTGGTCTAAGGCCCGAGCTAGGGCTAGTGGGAGCAATAGGCGTAGCGCTGGGGTAGGCATAGGGCAAGGGGTGGGTGTCAAGGTAAACCTTGGAGTAGGCTTTGGCCCAGGAGTTGAAATTGTGGCTAGGCGTAGGGATGGGGGTGGGCCCATGGGTAGGGGGAGCTGTAGGACCAGGGGTAGCGGTAGGACCAGAGGTAGTGCTAGGCGTAGGCTTAGAGCGAGGGGTAGTGCTCGGGGTAGGGTTAGGTGAAGGGCTAGTGGTTGGCAGAGGCCCACGGACAGTGTTAGGGTTAGGGCTCATGTTAGGCCTAGGACTAGTGGTAGTGGTAGGGGATGGCCGAGGGCTAGGGGTAGGTGTCACGGGAGGGCTCCGGGTAGTCCTAGGACTCCGAACGGATGTGGGGCATGATTAAGGTGTGGCTAATATTGGGTCCAGGGTGATTTCGTAGGAACGGGTAAGTGCTCTGGCTATATGTAGGCAAGGTGTACTGGTCGGCGACGGGCAAGTGCTAGGCTTCGGACTAGAGTGAGCACTGGGCGTTGGTCTAGGGCCCGAGGTAGGGCTAGTGGGAGCGTTAGGCATAGCGCTGGTGTAGGCAAAGGGCAAGGGGTGGATGTCGGGGTAAACCTCGGAGTAGGCCTAGGACCAGGAGTGGGAGCTTGGCTATGGGTAGGGATGGGGGTGGGCCTATGGGTAGGGAGAGCTGTAGGGCCAGGGGTAGGGGTAGAACCAGAGGTAGTGCCAGGCGGAGGCCTAGTGCGAGGGGTAGTGCTCGGGGTAACCTAACCCTAACCCTAACCCTAACCCTAACCCTAACACGAACCCTAACTCTAACCCTAAACCTAACACCAACCCTAACCCTAATCCTAACCCTAACCCGAACACTAAACCTAATCCTAACACCAACCCTAACCCTAACCCTAACCCTAACCCTAAACCTAACACCAACCCTAACCATATCACCAACCCTAACCCTAAACCTAACCTTAACCCTAACCCTAACCCTAACCCTAACCCTAAAACCAACCCTAACCCTAACACTAACCCTAACTCTAACCCTAAACCTAACACCAACCCTAACCGTAATCCTAACCCTAACCCTAACCCTAACCCTAACCCTAACCCTAACCCTAACACCAACCCTAACCCTAACCCTAACCCTAACCCTAAATCTAACACCAACCCTAACCCTAACCCTAACCCTAACCCTAACACCAACCCTAACCCTAACCCTAACCCTAAACCCTAACCGTAACCCTAACCCTAACCCTAACCCTAACAAGGGCAAGGTGTACTGGTCAGCGACGGGCAAGTTCTAGGTCTCGGACTAGAGTGAGACATGGGCGTTGGTCTAGGGCCCGAGCTAGGGCTAGTGGGAGCAGTAGGCGTAGCACTGGGGTAGGCATAGGGCAAAGGGTGGGTGTTGGGGTAAACCTCGGAGTAGGCTTTGGGCCAGGAGTTGGAGTTGTGGCTAGGGGTAAGGATGGGGGTGGTCCTATGGGTAGGGGGAGCTGTAGGGCCAGGGGCAGGGGTAGGACCAGAGGTAGTGCTAAGCGTAGGCCTAGGGCGAGGGGTAGTGCTCGGGGTAACCTAACCCTAACCCTAACCCTAACCATGACCCTAACCCTAACCCTAACATCAACCCTAACCCTAACACTAAACCTAACCCTAACCCTAACCCTAACACCAACCCTAAACCCTAATCCTAACCCTAACCCTAACCCTAACCCTAACCCTAACACCAACCCTAACCCTAAACCTAAACCTAACCCTAACCCTAACATTAACCCTAACCCTAACACTAACCCTAACCCAAACCCTAACACCAACCCTAATCCTAACCCTAACCCTAACCCTAATCCTAACCCTAACCCTAACCATAACCCTAACAAGGGCAAGGTGTACTGGTCAGCGACGGGCAAGTTCTAGGCCTCGGACTAGAGGGAGGCATGGGCGTTGGTCTAGGGCCCGAGCTAGGGCTAGTGAGAGCGGTAGGCGTAGCGCTAAGGTAGGCATAGGGCAAGGGGTGGGTGTCGAGGTAAACCTCGGAGTAGGCCTAGGGCCAGGAGTGGGAGCTGTGGCTAGGGGTAGGAATGGGGGTGGGCCTATAATTAGGGGGAGCTGTAAGGCTAGGGGTGGGAGTAAGACCAGAGGTAGTGCTAGGCGTAAGCCTAGGGCGTGGGGTAGTGCTCGGGGTAGGGTTAGGTGAAGGGCTAGTGGTTGGCAGAGGCACACGGGCAGTGTTAGGGTTAGGGCTCATGTTAGGCCTAGGACTAGTGGTAGTGCTAGGGGATGGCCGAGGGCTAGGGGTAACTGTCACGGGAGGGCTCCGGGTAGTCCTAGGACTCCGAACGGATGTAGGGCTGGATTAGGGTGTGGCTAATGGTGGGTCCAGGGTGATTTCGTAGAACACGAGTTAGTGCTCTGGCTATCGGTAGGGCAAGGTTTACCGGTTGGCGACGGGCAAGTGCTAGGCTTCGGACTAGAGTGAGCACTGGGCGTTGGTCTAGGGCCCGAGGTAGGGCTAGTGGGAGCGGTAGGCGAAGCGCTGGGGTAGGCAAAGGGCAAGGGGTGGGTGTCGAGGTAAACCTCGAAGTAGGCCTAGGACCAGGAGTGGGAGCTGTGGCTTGGGGTAGGGATGGGGGTGGGCCTATGGGTAGGGGGAGCTGTAGGGACTGGGGTAGGGGTAGGACCAGAGGTAGTGCTAGGCGTAGGCCTAGGGCGAGGGGTAGTGCTCGGGGTTACCTAACCCTAACCCTAACCCTAAACCTAACCCTAACACTAACCCTAACCCTAACCCTAACTCTAACACCAACCCTAACCCTAACCCTAACCCTAACCCTAACCCTATACCTAACACCAACCCTAACCCTAACCCTAACCCTAACCCTAACACCAACCCTAACCCTAATCCTAACCCTAACCCTAACCCTAACCCTAACCCTAACACCAACCCTAACCGTACCCCTAACCCTAACCCTAACACCAACCCTAACCAAAACCCTAACCCTAACCCTAACATCACCCTAACCCTAACCCTAACCCTAACCCTAACCCTATGCCTAACACCAACCCTAACCCTAACCCTAACCCTAAACCTAACCCTAACCCTAACACGAACCCTAACCCTAATCCTAATCCTAACCCTAACCCTAACCCTAACCCTAAACCTAACCCTAACCCTAACACCAACCTTAACCCTAACCTTAACCCTATACCTAACACCAACCCTAACCTTAACCCGAACCCTAACCCTATGCCTAACACGAACCCTAACCCTAACCCTAATCCTAACCCTAACCCTAACCCTAACACTAACCCTAACCCTAACCCTAACCCTAACACCAACCCTAACCCTAACCCTAACCCTAACCCTAACCCTATACCTAACACCAACCCTAACCCTAACCCTAACCCTAACCGTAACCCTAACACCAACCCTAACCCTAACCCTAACACCAACCCTAACCCTAATCCTAACCCTAACCCTAACCCTAACCCTAACACCAACCCTAACCGTAACCCTAACCCTAACCCTAACCCTAACCCTATGCCTAACACGAACCCTAACCCTAACCCTAACCCTAACCCTAACCCTAACACCAACCCTAACTCTAACCCTAACCCTAACCCTAACCCTAAACGTAACACCAACCCTAACCCTAACCCAAACCCTAAGCCTAACACCAACCCTAACCCTAACCCTAACCCTAACCCTAACACCAACCCTAACCCTAACCCTAACCCTAACTCTAACCCTAACCCTAACCCTAACACCAACCCTAACCCTAACCCTAACCCTAACCCTAACACCAACCCTAACCCTAACCCTAACCCTAACACCAACCCTAACCGTACCCCTAACCCTAACCCTAACACCAACCCTAACCCTAACCCTAACCCTAACCCTAACAACAACCCTAAACCTAATCCTAACCCTAACCCTAAAGCTAACATCAACCCTAACCCTAAACCTAACCCTAACCCTAACACCAACCCTAACCCTAACCCTAACCCTAACCCTATGCCTAACACGAACCCTAACCCTAAACCTAACCCTAACCCTAACACCAACCCTAACCCTAATCCTAATCCTAACCCTAACCCTAACCCTAACCCTAACCCTAACCCTAACCCTAACAAGGGCAAGGTGTACTGGTCAGCAACAGGCAAGTTCTAGGTCTCGGACTAGAGGGAGCCATGGGCGTTGGTCTAAGGCCCGAGCTAGGGCTAGTGGGAGCAATAGGCGTAGCGCTGGGGTAGGCATAGGGCAAGGGGTGGGTGTCAAGGTAAACCTTGGAGTAGGCTTTGGCCCAGGAGTTGAAATTGTGGCTAGGCGTAGGGATGGGGGTGGGCCCATGGGTAGGGGGAGCTGTAGGACCAGGGGTAGCGGTAGGACCAGAGGTAGTGCTAGGCGTAGGCTTAGAGCGAGGGGTAGTGCTCGGGGTAGGGTTAGGTGAAGGGCTAGTGGTTGGCAGAGGCCCACGGACAGTGTTAGGGTTAGGGCTCATGTTAGGCCTAGGACTAGTGGTAGTGGTAGGGGATGGCCGAGGGCTAGGGGTAGGTGTCACGGGAGGGCTCCGGGTAGTCCTAGGACTCCGAACGGATGTGGGGCATGATTAAGGTGTGGCTAATATTGGGTCCAGGGTGATTTCGTAGGAACGGGTAAGTGCTCTGGCTATATGTAGGCAAGGTGTACTGGTCGGCGACGGGCAAGTGCTAGGCTTCGGACTAGAGTGAGCACTGGGCGTTGGTCTAGGGCCCGAGGTAGGGCTAGTGGGAGCGTTAGGCATAGCGCTGGTGTAGGCAAAGGGCAAGGGGTGGATGTCGGGGTAAACCTCGGAGTAGGCCTAGGACCAGGAGTGGGAGCTTGGCTATGGGTAGGGATGGGGGTGGGCCTATGGGTAGGGAGAGCTGTAGGGCCAGGGGTAGGGGTAGAACCAGAGGTAGTGCCAGGCGGAGGCCTAGTGCGAGGGGTAGTGCTCGGGGTAACCTAACCCTAACCCTAACCCTAACCCTAACCCTAACACGAACCCTAACTCTAACCCTAAACCTAACACCAACCCTAACCCTAATCCTAACCCTAACCCGAACACTAAACCTAATCCTAACACCAACCCTAACCCTAACCCTAACCCTAACCCTAAACCTAACACCAACCCTAACCATATCACCAACCCTAACCCTAAACCTAACCTTAACCCTAACCCTAACCCTAACCCTAACCCTAAAACCAACCCTAACCCTAACACTAACCCTAACTCTAACCCTAAACCTAACACCAACCCTAACCGTAATCCTAACCCTAACCCTAACCCTAACCCTAACCCTAACCCTAACCCTAACACCAACCCTAACCCTAACCCTAACCCTAACCCTAAATCTAACACCAACCCTAACCCTAACCCTAACCCTAACCCTAACACCAACCCTAACCCTAACCCTAACCCTAAACCCTAACCGTAACCCTAACCCTAACCCTAACCCTAACAAGGGCAAGGTGTACTGGTCAGCGACGGGCAAGTTCTAGGTCTCGGACTAGAGTGAGACATGGGCGTTGGTCTAGGGCCCGAGCTAGGGCTAGTGGGAGCAGTAGGCGTAGCACTGGGGTAGGCATAGGGCAAAGGGTGGGTGTTGGGGTAAACCTCGGAGTAGGCTTTGGGCCAGGAGTTGGAGTTGTGGCTAGGGGTAAGGATGGGGGTGGTCCTATGGGTAGGGGGAGCTGTAGGGCCAGGGGCAGGGGTAGGACCAGAGGTAGTGCTAAGCGTAGGCCTAGGGCGAGGGGTAGTGCTCGGGGTAACCTAACCCTAACCCTAACCCTAACCATGACCCTAACCCTAACCCTAACATCAACCCTAACCCTAACACTAAACCTAACCCTAACCCTAACCCTAACACCAACCCTAAACCCTAATCCTAACCCTAACCCTAACCCTAACCCTAACCCTAACACCAACCCTAACCCTAAACCTAAACCTAACCCTAACCCTAACATTAACCCTAACCCTAACACTAACCCTAACCCAAACCCTAACACCAACCCTAATCCTAACCCTAACCCTAACCCTAATCCTAACCCTAACCCTAACCATAACCCTAACAAGGGCAAGGTGTACTGGTCAGCGACGGGCAAGTTCTAGGCCTCGGACTAGAGGGAGGCATGGGCGTTGGTCTAGGGCCCGAGCTAGGGCTAGTGAGAGCGGTAGGCGTAGCGCTAAGGTAGGCATAGGGCAAGGGGTGGGTGTCGAGGTAAACCTCGGAGTAGGCCTAGGGCCAGGAGTGGGAGCTGTGGCTAGGGGTAGGAATGGGAGTGGGCCTATAATTAGGGGGAGCTGTAAGGCTAGGGGTGGGAGTAAGACCAGAGGTAGTGCTAGGCGTAAGCCTAGGGCGTGGGGTAGTGCTCGGGGTAGGGTTAGGTGAAGGGCTAGTGGTTGGCAGAGGCACACGGGCAGTGTTAGGGTTAGGGCTCATGTTAGGCCTAGGACTAGTGGTAGTGCTAGGGGATGGCCGAGGGCTAGGGGTAACTGTCACGGGAGGGCTCCGGGTAGTCCTAGGACTCCGAACGGATGTAGGGCTGGATTAGGGTGTGGCTAATGGTGGGTCCAGGGTGATTTCGTAGAACACGAGTTAGTGCTCTGGCTATCGGTAGGGCAAGGTTTACCGGTTGGCGACGGGCAAGTGCTAGGCTTCGGACTAGAGTGAGCACTGGGCGTTGGTCTAGGGCCCGAGGTAGGGCTAGTGGGAGCGGTAGGCGAAGCGCTGGGGTAGGCAAAGGGCAAGGGGTGGGTGTCGAGGTAAACCTCGAAGTAGGCCTAGGACCAGGAGTGGGAGCTGTGGCTTGGGGTAGGGATGGGGGTGGGCCTATGGGTAGGGGGAGCTGTAGGGACTGGGGTAGGGGTAGGACCAGAGGTAGTGCTAGGCGTAGGCCTAGGGCGAGGGGTAGTGCTCGGGGTTACCTAACCCTAACCCTAACCCTAAACCTAACCCTAACACTAACCCTAACCCTAACCCTAACTCTAACACCAACCCTAACCCTAACCCTAACCCTAACCCTAACCCTATACCTAACACCAACCCTAACCCTAACCCTAACCCTAACCCTAACACCAACCCTAACCCTAATCCTAACCCTAACCCTAACCCTAACCCTAACCCTAACACCAACCCTAACCGTACCCCTAACCCTAACCCTAACACCAACCCTAACCAAAACCCTAACCCTAACCCTAACATCACCCTAACCCTAACCCTAACCCTAACCCTAACCCTATGCCTAACACCAACCCTAACCCTAACCCTAACCCTAAACCTAACCCTAACCCTAACACGAACCCTAACCCTAATCCTAATCCTAACCCTAACCCTAACCCTAACCCTAAACCTAACCCTAACCCTAACACCAACCTTAACCCTAACCTTAACCCTATACCTAACACCAACCCTAACCTTAACCCGAACCCTAACCCTATGCCTAACACGAACCCTAACCCTAACCCTAATCCTAACCCTAACCCTAACCCTAACACTAACCCTAACCCTAACCCTAACCCTAACACCAACCCTAACCCTAACCCTAACCCTAACCCTAACCCTATACCTAACACCAACCCTAACCCTAACCCTAACCCTAACCGTAACCCTAACACCAACCCTAACCCTAACCCTAACACCAACCCTAACCCTAATCCTAACCCTAACCCTAACCCTAACCCTAACACCAACCCTAACCGTAACCCTAACCCTAACCCTAACCCTAACCCTATGCCTAACACGAACCCTAACCCTAACCCTAACCCTAACCCTAACCCTAACACCAACCCTAACTCTAACCCTAACCCTAACCCTAACCCTAAACGTAACACCAACCCTAACCCTAACCCAAACCCTAAGCCTAACACCAACCCTAACCCTAACCCTAACCCTAACCCTAACACCAACCCTAACCCTAACCCTAACCCTAACTCTAACCCTAACCCTAACCCTAACACCAACCCTAACCCTAACCCTAACCCTAACCCTAACACCAACCCTAACCCTAACCCTAACCCTAACACCAACCCTAACCGTACCCCTAACCCTAACCCTAACACCAACCCTAACCCTAACCCTAACCCTAACCCTAACAACAACCCTAAACCTAATCCTAACCCTAACCCTAAAGCTAACATCAACCCTAACCCTAAACCTAACCCTAACCCTAACACCAACCCTAACCCTAACCCTAACCCTAACCCTATGCCTAACACGAACCCTAACCCTAAACCTAACCCTAACCCTAACACCAACCCTAACCCTAATCCTAATCCTAACCCTAACCCTAACCCTAACACTAACCCTAACCCTAACCCTAACCCTAACACCAACCCTAACCCTAACCCTAACCCTAACCCTAACCCTATACCTAACACCAACCCTAACCCTAACCCTAACCCTAACACCAACCCTAACCCTAACCCTAACACCAACCCTAACCCTAATCCTAACCCTAACCCTAACCCTAACCCTAACACCAACCCTAACCGTAACCCTAACCCTAACCCTAACACCAACCCTAACCAAAACCCTAACCCTAACCCTAACACGAACCCTAACCCTAACCCTAACCCTAAACCTAACCCAAACCCTAACACCAACCCTAACCCTAACCCTAACCCTAACACCAAACCTAACCCTAATCCTAACCCTAACCCTAACCCTAACCCTAACACCAACCCTAACCCTAACCCTAACACCAACCCTAACCCTAACCCTAACCCTAACCTTAACACCAACTCTAACCCTAATCATAACCCTAACCCTAACCCTAACACCAACCCTAACCAAAACCCTAACCCTAACCCTAACACCAACCCTAACCCTAACCCTAACCCTAACCCTAACCCTATGCCTAACACGAACCCTAACCCTAACCCTAACCCTAACCCTAACCCTAACCCTAACACGAACCCTAACCCTAATCCTAATCCTAACCCTAACCCTAACCCTAACCCTAACCCTAAACCTAACCCTAACCCTAACACTAACCCTAACCCTAACCCTAACCCTATACATAACACCAACCCTAACCCTAACCCGAACCCTAACCATATGCCTAACACGAACCCTAACCCTAACCCTAATCCTAACCCTAACCCTAACCCTAAAACTAACCCTAACCCTAACCCTAACCCTAACACCAACCCTAACCCTAACCCTAACCCTAACCCTATACCTAACACCAACCCTAACCCTAACCCGAACCCTAACCCTAACACCAACCCTAACCGTAACCCTAACCCTAACCCTAACACCAACCCTAACCCTAACCCTAACCCTAACCTTAACACCAACTCTAACCCTAATCCTAACCCTAACCCTAACCCTAACACCAACCCTAACCAAAACCCTAACCCTAACCCTAACACCAACCCTAACCCTAACCCGAACCCTAACCCTAACCCTAACCCTATGCTTAACACGAACCCTAACCCTAACCCTAACCCTAAACCTAACCCTAACCCTAACACGAACCCTAACCCTAATCCTAATCCTAACCCTAACCCTAACCCTAACCCTAACCCTAAACCTAACCCTAACCCTAACACCAACCCTAACCCTAACCCTAACCCTAACCCTAACACTAACCCTAACCCTAACCCTAACCCTAACACCAACCCTAACCCTAACCCTAACCCTAACCCTAACCCTATACCTAACACCAACCCTAACCCTAACCCTAACCCTAACCCTAACACCAACCCTAACCCTAACCCTAACCCTAACACCAACCCTAACCCTAATCCTAACCCTAACTCTAACCCTAACCCTAACACCAACCCTAACCGTAACCCTAACCCTAACCCTAACCCTAACACTATGCCTAACACGAACCCTAACCCTAACCCTAACCATAACCCTAACACCAACCCTAACCCTAACCCTAACCCTAACCCTAAACGTAACACCAACCCTAACCCTAACCCAAACCCTAACCCTAACACCAACCCTAACCCTAACCCTAACCCTAACCCTAACACCAACCCTAACCCTAACCCTAACCCTAACTCTAACCCTAACCCTAACCCTAACACCAACCCTAACCCTAACCCTAACACCAACCCTAACCCTAACCCTAACCCTAACCCTAACCTTAACCCTAACCCTAACCCTAACCCTAACACCAACCCTAACCCTAACCATAACCCTAACCCTAACACCATCCCTAACCCTAATCCTAACCCTAACCCTAAAGCTAACATCAACCCTAACCCTAACCCTAACCCTAACCCTAACACCAACCCTAACCCTAACCCTAACCCTAACCCTAACCCTATGCCTAACACGAACCCTAACCCTAAACCTAACCCTAACCCTAACACCAACCCTAACCCTAATCCTAATCCTAACCCTAACCCTAACCCTAACACTAACCCTAACCCTAACCCTAACCCTAACACCAACCCTAACCCTAACCCTAACACTAACCCTAACCCTATACCTAACACCAACCCTAACCCTAACCCTAACCCTAACCCTAACACCAACCCTAACCCTAACCCTAACCCTATGCCTAACACGATCCCTAACCCTAACCCTAACCCTAAACCTAACCCTAACCCTAACACCAACCCTAACCCTAATCCTAATCCTAACCCTAACCCTAACCCTAACACTAACCCTAACCCTAAACCTAACCCTAACACCAACCCTAATCCTAACCCTTACCCTAACCCTAAACCTATACCTAACACCAACCCTAACCCTAACCCTAACCCTAACCCTAACACCAACCCTAACCCTAACCCTAACCCTAACACCAACCCTAACCCTAATCCTAACCCTTACCCTAACCCTAACCCTAACACCAACCCTAATCGTAACCCTAACCCTAACGCTAACCCTAACCCTAACACCAACCCTAACCCTAACCCTAACCCTAACCCTAACACCAACCCTATCCCTAACCCTAACCCTAACCCTAACCGTAACCCTAACCCTAACCCTAACACCAACCCTAACCCTAACACTAACCCTAACCCTAACACCAACCCTAACCCTAAACCTAACCCTAACACTAACCCTAACCCTAACCCTAACACCAACCCTAACCCTAACCCTAACCCTAACCCTAACACCAACCCTAACCCTAACCCTAACCCTAACTCTAACCCTAACCCTAACCCTAACACCAACCCTAACCCTAACCCTAACCCTAACGCTAACACCAACCCTAACCCTAACCCTAACCCTAACACCAACCCTAACCGTAACCCTAACCCTAACCCTAACACCAACCCTAACCCTAACCCTAACCCTAACCCTAACACCAACCCTAACCCTAACCCTAACCCTAACCCTAACCCTAACCCTAACCCTAACACCAACCCTAACCCTAACCCTAACCCTAACCCTAACACCAACCCTAACCCGAACCCTAACCCTAACCCTAAACGTAACACCAACCCTGACCCTAACCCAAACCCTAACCCTAACACAAACCCTAACCCTAACCCTAACCCTAACCCTAACACCAACCCTAACCCTAACCCTAACCCTAACTCTAACCCTAACCCTAACCCTAACACCAACCCTAACCCTAACCCTAACCCTAACAACAACCCTAACCCTAACCCTAACCCTAAACTTAACCCTAACCCTAATTCTAACCCTAACACCAACCCTAACCCTAACCCTAACCGTAACCCTAACACCAACCCTAAACCTAATCCTAACCCTAACCCTAAAGCTAACATCAACCCTAACCCTAACCCTAACCCTAACCCTAACACCAACCCTAACCCTAACCCTAACCCTAACCCTAACCCTATGCCTAACACGAACCCTAACCCTAATCTAACCCTAACCCTAACACCAACCCTAACCCTAATCCTAATCCTAACCCTAACCCTAACCCTAACACTAACCCTAACCCTAACCCTAACCCTAACACCAACCCTAACCGTAACCCTAACCCTAACCCTAACCCTATACCTAACACGAACCCTAACCCTAACCCTAACCCTAACCCTAACACCAACCCTAACCCTAACCCTAACCCTAACACCAACCCTAACCCTAATCCTAACCCTAACCCTAACCCTAACTTTAACACCAACCCTAACCGTAACCCTAACCCTAACCCTAACCCCAACCCTAACCAAAACCCTAACCCTAACCCTAACACCAACCCTAACCCTAACCCTAACCCTAACCCTAACCCTATGCCTAACACGAACCCTAACCCTAACCCTAACCCTAAACCTAACCCTAACCCTAACACCAACCCTAAACCTAATCCTAATCCTAACCCTAACCCTAACCCTAACACTAACCCTAACCCTAACCCTAACCCTAACACCAACCCTAACCCTAAGCCTAACCCTAACCCTAAACCTATACCTAACACCAACCCTAACCCTAACCCTAACCTTAACCCTAACACCAACCCTAACCCTAACCCTAACCCTAACACCAACCCTAACCCTAATCCTAACCCTAACCCTAACCCTAACCCTAACCCTAACACCAACCCTAACCGTAACCCTAACCCTAACCCTAACCCTAACCCTAACACTAACCCTAACCCTAACCCTAACACCAACCCTAACCCTAACCCTAACCCTAACCCTAACACCAACCCTAACCCTAACCCTAACCCTAATCCTAACTCTAACCCTAACCCTAACCCTAACACCAACCCTAACCCTAACCCTAACCCTAACGCTAACACCAGCCCTAACCCTAACCCTAACCCTAACACCAACCCTAACCCTAATCCTAACCGTAACCCTAACCCTAACCCTAACACCAACCCTAACCGTAACCCTAACCCTAACCCTAACCCTAACCCTATGCCTAACACGAACCCTAACCCTAACCCTAACCCTAACCCTAACCCTAACACCAACCCTAACCCTAACCCTAACCCTAACCCTAAACGTAACACCAACCCTGACCCTAACCCAAACACTAACCCTAACACAAACCCTAACCCTAACCCTAACCCTAACCATAACACCAACCCTAACCCTAACCCTAACCCTAACTCTAACCCTAACCCTAACCCTAACACCAACCCTAACCCTAACCCTAACCCTAACAACAACCCTAACCCTAACCCTAACCCTAACCCTAACCCTAACCTTAACCCTAACCCTAACCCTAACCCTAACACCAACCCTAACCCTAACCCTAACCCTAACACCAACCCTAACCCTAATCCTAACCCTAAACCTAAAGCTAACATCAACCCTAACCCTAACCCTAACCCTAACCCTAACACCAACCCTAACCCTAACCCTAACCCTAACCCTAACCCTATGCCTAACACGAACCCTAACCCTAAACCTAACCCTAACCCTAACACCAACCCTAACCCTAATCCTAATCCTAACCCTAACCCTAACCCTAACCCTAACACTAACCCTAACCCTAACCCTAACCCTAACAAGGGCAAGGTGTACTGGTCAGCGACGGGCAAGTTCTAGGTCTCGGACTAGAGTGAGACATGGGCGTTGGTCTAGGGCCCGAGCTAGGGCTAGTGGGAGCAGTAGGCGTAGCACTGGGGTAGGCATAGGGCAAAGGGTGGGTGTTGGGGTAAACCTCGGAGTAGGCTTTGGGCCAGGAGTTGGAGTTGTGGCTAGGGGTAAGGATGGGGGTGGTCCTATGGGTAGGGGGAGCTGTAGGGCCAGGGGCAGGGGTAGGACCAGAGGTAGTGCTAAGCGTAGGCCTAGGGCGAGGGGTAGTGCTCGGGGTAACCTAACCCTAACCCTAACCCTAACCATGACCCTAACCCTAACCCTAACATCAACCCTAACCCTAACACTAAACCTAACCCTAACCCTAACCCTAACACCAACCCTAAACCCTAATCCTAACCCTAACCCTAACCCTAACCCTAACCCTAACACCAACCCTAACCCTAAACCTAAACCTAACCCTAACCCTAACATTAACCCTAACCCTAACACTAACCCTAACCCAAACCCTAACACCAACCCTAATCCTAACCCTAACCCTAACCCTAATCCTAACCCTAACCCTAACCATAACCCTAACAAGGGCAAGGTGTACTGGTCAGCGACGGGCAAGTTCTAGGCCTCGGACTAGAGGGAGGCATGGGCGTTGGTCTAGGGCCCGAGCTAGGGCTAGTGAGAGCGGTAGGCGTAGCGCTAAGGTAGGCATAGGGCAAGGGGTGGGTGTCGAGGTAAACCTCGGAGTAGGCCTAGGGCCAGGAGTGGGAGCTGTGGCTAGGGGTAGGAATGGGGGTGGGCCTATAATTAGGGGGAGCTGTAAGGCTAGGGGTGGGAGTAAGACCAGAGGTAGTGCTAGGCGTAAGCCTAGGGCGTGGGGTAGTGCTCGGGGTAGGGTTAGGTGAAGGGCTAGTGGTTGGCAGAGGCACACGGGCAGTGTTAGGGTTAGGGCTCATGTTAGGCCTAGGACTAGTGGTAGTGCTAGGGGATGGCCGAGGGCTAGGGGTAACTGTCACGGGAGGGCTCCGGGTAGTCCTAGGACTCCGAACGGATGTAGGGCTGGATTAGGGTGTGGCTAATGGTGGGTCCAGGGTGATTTCGTAGAACACGAGTTAGTGCTCTGGCTATCGGTAGGGCAAGGTTTACCGGTTGGCGACGGGCAAGTGCTAGGCTTCGGACTAGAGTGAGCACTGGGCGTTGGTCTAGGGCCCGAGGTAGGGCTAGTGGGAGCGGTAGGCGAAGCGCTGGGGTAGGCAAAGGGCAAGGGGTGGGTGTCGAGGTAAACCTCGAAGTAGGCCTAGGACCAGGAGTGGGAGCTGTGGCTTGGGGTAGGGATGGGGGTGGGCCTATGGGTAGGGGGAGCTGTAGGGACTGGGGTAGGGGTAGGACCAGAGGTAGTGCTAGGCGTAGGCCTAGGGCGAGGGGTAGTGCTCGGGGTTACCTAACCCTAACCCTAACCCTAAACCTAACCCTAACACTAACCCTAACCCTAACCCTAACTCTAACACCAACCCTAACCCTAACCCTAACCCTAACCCTAACCCTATACCTAACACCAACCCTAACCCTAACCCTAACCCTAACCCTAACACCAACCCTAACCCTAACCCTAACCCTAACACCAACCCTAACCCTAATCCTAACCCTAACCCTAACCCTAACCCTAACCCTAACCCTAACACCAACCCTAACCGTAACCCTAACCCTAACCCTAACACCAACCCTAACCAAAACCCTAACCCTAACCCTAACATCAACCCTAACCCTAACCCTAACCCTAACCCTAACCCTATGCCTAACACCAACCCTAACCCTAACCCTAACCCTAAACCTAACCCTAACCCTAACACGAACCCTAACCCTAATCCTAATCCTAACCCTAACCCTAACCCTAACCCTAAACCTAACCCTAACCCTAACACCAACCTTAACCCTAACCTTAACCCTATACCTAACACCAACCCTAACCCTAACCCGAACCCTAACCCTATGCCTAACACGAACCCTAACCCTAACCCTAATCCTAACCCTAACCCTAACCCTAACACTAACCCTAACCCTAACCCTAACCCTAACACCAACCCTAACCCTAACCCTAACCCTAACCCTAACCCTATACCTAACACCAACCCTAACCCTAACCCTAACCCTAACCCTAACCCTAACACCAACCCTAACCCTAACCCTAACACCAACCGTAACCCTAATCCTAACCCTAACCCTAACCCTAACCCTAACACCAACCCTAACCGTAACCCTAACCCTAACCCTAACCCTAACCCTAACCCTATGCCTAACACGAACCCTAACCCTAACCCTAACCCTAACCCTAACCCTAACACCAACCCTAACTCTAACCCTAACCCTAACCCTAACCCTAAACGTAACACCAACCCTAAACCTAACCCAAACCCTAAGCCTAACACCAACCCTAACCCTAACCCTAACCCTAACCCTAACACCAACCCTAACCCTAACCCTAACCCTAACTCTAACCCTAACCCTAACCCTAACACCAACCCTAACCCTAACCCTAACCCTAACCCTAACACCAACCCTAACCCTAACCCTAACCCTAAAACTAAGCTTAACCCTAACTGTAACCCTAACCCTAACACCAACCCTAACCCTAACCCTAACCCTAACCCTAACAACAACCCTAACCCTAATCCTAACCCTAACCCTAAAGCTAACATCAACCCTAACTCTAAACCTAACCCTAACCCTAACACCAACCCTAACCCTAACCCTAACCCTAACCCTATGCCTAACACGAACCCTAACCCTAAACCTAACCCTAACCCTAACACCAACCCTAACCCTAATCCTAATCCTAACCCTAACCCTAACCCTAACACTAACCCTAACCCTAACCCTAACCCTAACACCAACCCTAACCCTAACCCTAACCCTAACCCTAACCCTATACCTAACACCAACCCTAACCCTAACCCTAACCCTAACCCTAACACCAACCCTAACCCTAACCCTAACACCAACCCTAACCCTAATCCTAACCCTAACCCTAACCCTAACCCTAACACCAACCCTAACCGTAACCCTAACCCTAACCCTAACACCAACCCTAACCAAAACCCTAACCCTAACCCTAACACGAACCCTAACCCTAACCCTAACCCTAAACCTAACCAAAACCCTAACACCAACCCTAACCCTAACCCTAACCCTAACACCAAACCTAACCCTAATCCTAACCCTAACCCTAACCCTAACCCTAACACCAACCCTAACCCTAACCCTAACACCAACCCTAACCCTAACCCTAACCCTAACCCTAACCTTAACACCAACTCTAACCCTAATCCTAACCCTAACCCTAACCCTAACACCAACCCTAACCAAAACCCTAACCCTAACCCTAACACCAACCCTAACCCTAACCCTAACCCTAACCCTAACCCTATGCCTAACACGAACCCTAACCCTAACCCTAACCCTAACACTAACCCTAACCCTAACACGAACCCTAACCCTAATCCTAATCCTAACCCTAACCCTAACCCTAACCCTAACCCTAAACCTAACCCTAACCCTAACACTAACCCTAACCCTAACCCTAACCCTATACATAACACCAACCCTAACCCTAACCCGAACCCTAACCATA
>NW_027668895.1:7500-17500 GCF_964194185.1 Rhinolophus hipposideros | reverse complement strand
CTAACCCTAACACCAACCCTAACCCTAATCCTAACCCTAACCCTAACCCTAACCCTAACACCAACCCTAACCGTAACCCTAACCCTAACCCTAACACCAACCCTAACCCTAACCCTAACCCTAACCCTAACACCAACCCTAACCCTAACCCTAACCCTAACACTAACCCTAACCCTAACCCTAACACCAACCCTAACCCTAACCCTAACCCTAACCCTAACACCAACCCTAACCCTAACCCTACCCTAACTCTAACCCTAACCCTAACCCTAACACCAACCCTAACCCTAACCCTAACCCTAACGCTAACACCAACCCTAACCCTAACCCTAACCATAACACCAACCCTAACCCTAATCCTAACCCTAACCCTAACCCTAACCCTAACACCAACCCTAACCGTAACCCTAACCCTAACCCTAACCCTAACCCTATGCCTAACACGAACCCTAACCCTAACCCTAACCCTAACCCTAACACCAACCCTAACCCGAACCCTAACCCTAACCCTAAACGTAACAACAACCCTGACCCTAACCCAAACCCTAACCCTAACACAAACCCTAACCCTAACCCTAACCCTAACCCTAACACCAACCCTAACCCTAACCCTAACCCTAACTCTAACCCTAACCCTAACCCTAACACCAACCCTAACCCTAACCCTAACCCTAACAACAACCCTAACCCTAACCCTAACCCTAAACTTAACCCTAACCCTAATTCTAACCCTAACACCAACCCTAACCCTAACCCTAACCGTAACCCTAACACCAACCCTAAACCTAATCCTAACCCTAACCCTAAAGCTAACATCAACCCTAACCCTAACCCTAACCCTAACCCTAACACCAACCCTAACCCTAACCCTAACCCTAACCCTAACCCTATGCCTAACACGAACCCTAACCCTAATCTAACCCTAACCCTAACACCAACCCTAACCCTAATCCTAATCCTAAACCTAACCCTAACCCTAACACTAACCCTAACCCTAACCCTAACCCTAACACCAACCCTAACCGTAACCCTAACCCTAACCCTAACCCTAACCCTATACCTAACACGAACCCTAACCCTAACCCTAACCCTAACCCTAACACCAACCCTAACCCTAACCCTAACCCTAACACCAACCCTAACCCTAATCCTAACCCTAACCCTAACCCTAACTTTAACACCAACCCTAACCGTAACCCTAACCCTAACCCTAACCCCAACCCTAACCAAAACCCTAACCCTAACCCTAACACCAACCCTAACCCTAACCCTAACCCTAACCCTAACCCTATGCCTAACACGAACCCTAACCCTAACCCTAACCCTAAACCTAACCCTAACCCTAACACCAACCCTAAACCTAATCCTAATCCTAACCCTAACCCTAACCCTAACACTAACCCTAACCCTAACCCTAACACCAACCCTAACCCTAAGCCTAACCCTAACCCTAAACCTATACCTAACACCAACCCTAACCCTAACCCTAACCTTAACCCTAACACCAACCCTAACCCTAACCCTAACCCTAACACCAACCCTAACCCTAATCCTAACCCTAACCCTAACCCTAACCCTAACACCAACCCTAACCGTAACCCTAACCCTAACCCTAACCCTAACCCTAACACTAACCCTAACCCTAACCCTAACACCAACCCTAACCCTAACCCTAACCCTAACCCTAACACCAACCCTAACCCTAACCCTAACCCTAATCCTAACTCTAACCCTAACCCTAACCCTAACACCAACCCTAACCCTAACCCTAACCCTAACCCTAACGCTAACACCAGCCCTAACCCTAACCCTAACCCTAACACCAACCCTAACCCTAATCCTAACCGTAACCCTAACCCTAACCCTAACACCAACCCTAACCGTAACCCTAACCCTAACCCTAACCCTAACCCTATGCCTAACACGAACCCTAACCCTAACCCTAACCCTAACCCTAACCCTAACACCAACCCTAACCCTAACCCTAACCCTAACCCTAAACGTAACACCAACCCTGACCCTAACCCAAACACTAACCCTAACACAAACCCTAACCCTAACCCTAACCCTAACCATAACACCAACCCTAACCCTAACCCTAACCCTAACTCTAACCCTAACCCTAACCCTAACACCAACCCTAACCCTAACCCTAACCCTAACAACAACCCTAACCCTAACCCTAACCCTAACCCTAACCTTAACCCTAACCCTAACCCTAACCCTAACACCAACCCTAACCCTAACCCTAACCCTAACCCTAACACCAACCCTAACCCTAACCCTAACCCTAACACCAACCCTAACCCTAACCCTAACCCTAACCCTAACCTTAACCCTAACCCTAACCCTAACCCTAACACGAACCCTAACCCTAATCCTAATCCTAACCCTAACCCTAACCCTAACCCTAACCCTAAACCTAACCCTAACCCTAACACCAACCCTAACCCTAACCCTAACCCTATACATAACACCAACCCTAACCCTAACCCGAACCCTAACCATATGCCTAACACGAACCCTAACCCTAACCCTAATCCTAACCCTAACCCTAACCCTAACACTAACCCTAACCCTAACCCTAACCCTAACATCAACCCTAACCCTAACCCTAACCCTAACCCTAACCCTAACCCTATACCTAACACCAACCCTAACCCTAACCCTAACCCTAACCCTAACACCAACCCTAACCCTAACCCTAACCCTAACACCAACCCTAACCCTAATCCTAACCCTAAACCTAAACCTAAACCTAACACCAACCCTAACCGTAACCCTAACCCTAAACCTAACCCTAACCCTAACACCAACCCTAACCCTAACCCTAACCCTAACCCTACCCTTAACACCAACCCTAACCCTAACCCAAACCCTAACCCTAACACCAACCCTAACCCTAACCCTAACCCTAACACCAACCCTAACCGTAACCCTAACCCTAACCCTAACACCAACCCTAACCCTAACCCTAACCCTAACCTTAACACCAACTCTAACCCTAATCCTAACCCTAACCCTAACCCTAACACCAACCCTAACCAAAACCCTAACCCTAACCCTAACACCAACCCTAACCCTAACCCTAACCCTAATCCTAACCCTATGCCTAACACGAACCCTAACCCTAACCCTAACCCTAAACCTAACCCTAACCCTAACACGAACCCTAACCCTAATCCTAATCCTAACCCTAACCCTAACCCTAACCCTAACCCTAAACCTAACCCTAACCCTAACACCAACCCTAACCCTAACCCTAACCCTATACCTAACACCAACCCTAACCCTAACCTGAACCCTAACCCTATGCCTAACACGAACCCTAACCCTAACCCTAATCCTAACCCTAACCCTAACCCTAACACTAACCCTAACCCTAACCCTAACCCTAACACCAAACCTAACCCTAACCCTAACCCTAACCCTAACCCTATACCTAACACCAACCCTAACCCTAACCCTAACCCTAACCCTAACACCAACCCTAACCCTAACCCTAACCCTAACACCAACCCTAACCGTAACCCTAACCCTAACCCTAACCCTAACACTATGCCTAACACGAACCCTAACCCTAACCCTAACCCTAACCCTAACACCAACCCTAACCCTAACCCTAACCCTAACCCTCAACGTAACACCAACCCTAACCCTAATCCTAACCCTAACCCTAAACCTAAACCTAACACCAACCCTAACCGTAACCCTAACCCTAACCCTAACCCTAACCCTAACACCAACCCTAACCCTAACCCTAACCCTAACCCTACCCTTAACACCAACCCTAACCCTAACCCAAACCCTAACCCTAACACCAACCCTAACCCTAACCCTAACCCTAACACCAACCCTAACCGTAACCCTAACCCTAACCCTAACACCAACCCTAACCCTAACCCTAACCCTAACCTTAACACCAACTCTAACCCTAATCCTAACCCTAACCCTAACCCTAACACCAACCCTAACCAAAACCCTAACCCTAACCCTAACACCAACCCTAACCCTAACCCTAACCCTAATCCTAACCCTATGCCTAACACGAACCCTAACCCTAACCCTAACCCTAAACCTAACCCTAACCCTAACACGAACCCTAACCCTAATCCTAATCCTAACCCTAACCCTAACCCTAACCCTAACCCTAAACCTAACCCTAACCCTAACACCAACCCTAACCCTAACCCTAACCCTATACCTAACACCAACCCTAACCCTAACCTGAACCCTAACCCTATGCCTAACACGAACCCTAACCCTAACCCTAATCCTAACCCTAACCCTAACCCTAACACTAACCCTAACCCTAACCCTAACCCTAACACCAAACCTAACCCTAACCCTAACCCTAACCCTAACCCTATACCTAACACCAACCCTAACCCTAACCCTAACCCTAACCCTAACACCAACCCTAACCCTAACCCTAACCCTAACACCAACCCTAACCGTAACCCTAACCCTAACCCTAACCCTAACACTATGCCTAACACGAACCCTAACCCTAACCCTAACCCTAACCCTAACACCAACCCTAACCCTAACCCTAACCCTAACCCTCAACGTAACACCAACCCTAACCCTAACCCAAACCCCAACCCTAACACCAACCCTAACCCTAACCCTAACCCTAACCCTAACACCAACCCTAACCCTAAGCCTAACCCTAACTCTAACCCTAACCCTAACCCTAACACCAACCCTAACCCTAACCCTAACCCTAACACCAACCCTAACCCTAACCCTAACCCTAACCCTAACCTTAACCTTAACCCTAACCCTAACCCTAACACCAACCCTAACCCTAACCCTAACCCTAACCATAACCCTATGCCTAACACGAACCCTAACCCTAAACCTAACCCTAACCCTACCACCAACCCTAACCCTAATCCTAATCCTAACCCTAACCCTAACCCTAACACTAACCCTAACCCTAACCCTAACCCTAACACCAACCCTAACCCTAACCCTAACCCTAACCCTAACCCTATACCTAACACCAACCCTAACCCTAACCCTAACCCTAACCCTAACACCAACCCTAACCCTAACCTTAACCCTAACCCTAACCCTATGCCTAACACGAACCCTAACCCTAACCCTAACCCTAAACCTAACCCTAACCCTAACACCAACCCTAACCCTAATCCTAATCCTAACCCTAACCCTAACCCTAACACTAACCCTAACCCTAACCCTAACCCTAACACCAAACCTAACCCTAACCCTAACCCTAACCCTAAACCTATACCTAACACCAACCCTAACCCTAACCCTAACCCTAACCCTAACACCAACCCTAACCCTAACCCTAAACCTAACACCAACCCTAACCCTAATCCTAACCCTAACCCTAACCCTAACCCTAACACCAACCCTAACCGTAACCCTAACCCTAACGCTAACCCTAACCCTAACACCAACCCTAACACTAACCCTAACCCTAACCCTAACACCAACCCTATCCCTAACCCTAACCCTAAACCCTAATCCTAACCCTAACCCTAACCCTAACCCTAACAAGGGCAAGGTTTACTGGTCAGCGACGGGCAAGTTCTAGGCCTCGGACTACAAAGAGGCATGGGCGTTGGTCTAGGGCCCGAGCTAGGGCTAGTGAGAGCGGTAGGTGTAGCGCTGGGGCAGGCATAGGGCAAGGGGTGGGTGTCGAGGTAAACCTCGAGTAGGCCTAGAGTCAGGAGTGGGAGCTGTGGCTAGTGGTAGGGTTGGGGGTGGGCCTATGGGTAGGGGGAGCTGTAGGGCCAGGGTAGTGGTAGGAACAGAGGTAGTGCTAGGCGTAGGCCTAGGGCGAGGGGTAGTGCTCGGGGTAGGGTTAGTTGAAGGGCTAGTGTTTGGCAGAGGCCCACGGGCAGTGTTAGGGTTAGGGCTCATGTTAAGCCTAGGACTAGTGGTAGTGGTAGGGGTTGGCCGAGGACTAGGGGTAGGTGTCACGAAATGGCTCCGGGTAGTCCTAGGACTCCGAACGGATGTAGGGCTGGATTAGGGTGTGGCTAATGGTGGGTCCAGGGTGATTTCGTAGGACACGGGTTAGTGCTCTGGCTATTGGTAGGGCAAGGTGTACCGGTTGGCGACGGGCAAGTGCTAGGCTTCGGACTAGAGTGAGCACTGGGCGTTGGTCTAGGGCCCGAGGTAGGGCTAGTGGGAGCGGTAGGCGTAGCGCTGGGGTAGGCAAAGGGCAAGGGGTGGGTGTCGAGATAAACCTCGAAGTAAGCCTAGGACCAGGAGTGGGAGCTGTGGCTTGGGGTAGGGATGGGGGTGGGCCTATGGGTAGGGGGAGCTGTAGGGACTGGGGAAGGGGTAGGACCACAGGTAGTGCTAGGCGTAGGCCTAGGGCGAGGTGTAGTGCTCGGGGTTACCTAACCCTAACCCTAACCCTAACCCTAACACTAACCCTAACCCTAACCCTAACTCTAACACCAACCCTAACCCTAACCCTAACCCTAACCCTAACCCTAACCCTATACCTAACACCAACCCTAACCCTAACCCTAACCCTAACCCTAACACCAACCCTAACCCTAACCCTAACCCTAACACCAACCCTAACCCTAATCCTAACCCTAACCCTAACCCTAACCCTAACACTAACACCAACCCTAACCGTAACCCTAACCCTAACCCTAACACCAACCCTAACCAAAACCCTAACTCTAACCCTAACCTTAACCCTAACTGTAACCCTAACCCTAACACCAACCCTAACCCTAACCCTAACCCTAACCCTAACAACAACCCTAACCCTAATCCTAACCCTAACCCTAAAGCTAACATCAACCCTAACCCTAAACCTAACCCTAACCCTAACACCAACCCTAACCCTAACCCTAACCCTAACCCTATGCCTAACACGAACCCTAACCCTAAACCTAACCCTAACCCTAACACCAACCCTAACCCTAATCCTAATCCTAACCCTAACCCTAACCCTAACACTAACACTAACCCTAACCCTAACCCTAACACCAACCCTAACCCTAACCCTAACCCTAACACCAACCCTAACCCTAATCCTAACCCTAACCCTAACCCTAACCCTAACACCAACCCTATCCGTAACCCTAACCCTAACCCTAACCCTAACCCTAACCCTATGCTAACACGAACCCTAACCCTAACCCTAACCCTAACCCTAACCCTAACACCAACCCTAACCCTAACCCTAACCCTAACCCTAAACGTAACACCAACCCTAACCCTAACCCAAACCCTAACCCTAACACCAACCCTAACCAAAACCCTAACCCTAACCCTAACACGAACCCTAACCCTAACCCTAACCCTAACCCTAAACCTAACCCAAACCCTAACACCAACCCTAACCCTAACCCTAACCCTAACCCTAACACCAACCCTAACGCTAACCCTAACCCTAACCTTAACACCAACTCTAACCCTAATCCTAACCCTAACCCTAACCCTAACACCAACCCTAACCAAAACCCTAACCCTAACCCTAACACCAACCCTAACCCTAACCCTAACCCTAACCCTAACCCTAACCCTATGCCTAACACGAATCCTAACCCTAACCCTAAACCTAACCCTAACCCTAACACGAACCCTAACCCTAATCCTAATCCTAACCCTAACCCTAACCCTAACCCTAACCCTAAACCTAACCCTAACCCTAACACTAACCCTAACCCTAACCCTAACCCTATACATAACACCAACCCTAACCCTAACCCGAACCCTAACCATATGCCTAACACGAACCCTAACCCTAACCCTAATCCTAACCCTAACCCTAACCCTAACACTAACCCTAACCCTAACCCTAACCCTAACACCAACCCTAACCCTAACCCTAACCCTAACCCTATACCTAACACCAACCCTAACCCTAACCCGAACCCTAACCCTAACACCAACCCTAACCGTAACCCTAACCCTAACCCTAACACCAACCCTAACCCTAACCCTAACCCTAACCTTAACACCAACTCTAACCCTAATCCTAACCCTAACCCTAACCCTAACACCAACCCTAACCAAAACCCTAACCCTAACCCTAACACCAACCCTAACCCTAACCCTAACCCTAACCCTAACCCTAACCCTATGCTTAACACGAACCCTAACCCTAACCCTAACCCTAAACCTAACCCTAACCCTAACACGAACCCTAACCCTAATCCTAATCCTAACCCTAACCCTAACCCTAACCCTAACCCTAAACCTAACCCTAACCCTAACACCAACCCTAACCCTAACCCTAACCCTATACCTAACACCAACCCTAACCCTAACCCGAACCCTAACCCTATGCCTAACACGAACCCTAACCCTAACCCTAATCCTAACCCTAACCCTAACCCTAACACTAACCCTAACCCTAACCCTAACCCTAACACCAACCCTAACCCTAACCCTAACCCTAACCCTAACCCTATACCTAACACCAACCCTAACCCTAACCCTAACCCTAACCCTAACCCTAACACCAACCCTAACCCTAATCCTAACCCTAACTCTAACCCTAACCCTAACACCAACCCTAACCGTAACCCTAACCCTAACCCTAACCCTTACACTATGCCTAACACGAACCCTAACCCTAACCCTAACCCTAACCCTAACACCAACCCTAACCCTAACCCTAACCCTAACCCTAAACGTAACACCAACCCTAACCCTAACCCAAACCCTAACCCTAACACCAACCCTAACCCTAACCCTAACCCTAACCCTAACACCAACCCTAACCCTAACCCTAACCCTAACTCTAACCCTAACCCTAACCCTAACACCAACCCTAACCCTAACCCTAACCCTAACACCAACCCTAACCCTAACCCTAACCCTAACCCTAACCTTAACCCTAACCCTAACCATAACCCTAACACCAACCCTAACCCTAACCATAACCCTAACCCTAACACCAACCCTAACCCTAATCCTAACCCTAACCCTAAAGCTAACATCAACCCTAACCCTAACCCTAACCCTAACCCTAACACCAACCCTAACCCTAACCCTAATTTTAAACCTAACCCTATGCCTAACACGAACCCTAACCCTAAACCTAACCCTAACCCTAACACCAACCCTAACCCTAATCATAATCCTAACCCTAACCCTAACCCTAACCCTAACCCTAAACCTAACCCTAACCCTAACACCAACCCTAACCCTAACCCTAACCCTAACACCAACCCTAACCCTAATCCTAACCCTAACCCTAACCCTAACCCTAACACCAACCCTAACCGTAACCCTAACCCTAACCCTAACACCAACCCTAACCCTAACCCTAACCCTAACCCTAACACCAACCCTAACCCTAACCCTAACCCTAACACTAACCCTAACCCTAACCCTAACACCAACCCTAACCCTAACCCTAACCCTAACCCTAACACCAACCCTAACCCTAACCCTAACCCTAACTCTAACCCTAACCCTAACCCTAACACCAACCCTAACCCTAACCCTAACCCTAACGCTAACACCAACCCTAACCCTAACCCTAACCCTAACACCAACCCTAACCGTAACCCTAACCCTAACCCTAACACCAACCCTAACCCTAACCCTAACCCTAACCCTAACACCAACCCTAACCCTAACCCTAACCCTAACACTAACCCTAACCCTAACCCTAACCCTAACACCAACCCTAACCCTAACCCTAACCCTAACCCTAACACCAACCCTAACCCTAACCCTACCCTAACTCTAACCCTAACCCTAACCCTAACACCAACCCTAACCCTAACCCTAACCCTAACGCTAACACCAACCCTAACCCTAACCCTAACCCTAACACCAACCCTAACCCTAATCCTAACCCTAACCCTAACCCTAACCCTAACACCAACCCTAACCGTAACCCTAACCCTAACCCTAACCCTAACCCTATGCCTAACACGAACCCTAACCCTAACCCTAACCCTAACACCAACCCTAACCCGAACCCTAACCCTAACCCTAAACGTAACAACAACCCTGACCCTAACCCAAACCCTAACCC
>NW_027668895.1:0-2500 GCF_964194185.1 Rhinolophus hipposideros | reverse complement strand
CCCTAACCCTAATCCTAACCCTAACCCTAACCCTAACCCTAACACCAACCCTAACCGTAACCCTAACCCTAACCCTAACCCTAACCCTATGCCTAACACGAACCCTAACCCTAACCCTAACCCTAACACCAACCCTAACCCGAACCCTAACCCTAACCCTAAACGTAACAACAACCCTGACCCTAACCCAAACCCTAACCCTAACACAAACCCTAACCCTAACCCTAATCCTAACCCTAACACCAACCCTAACCCTAACCCTTACCCTAACTCTAACCCTAACCCTAACCCTAACACCAACCCTAACCCTAACCCTAACCCTAACAACAACCCTAACCCTAACCCTAACCCTAAACTTAACCCTAACCCTAATTCTAACCCTAACACCAACCCTAACCCTAACCCTAACCGTAACCCTAACACCAACCATAAACCTAATCCTAACCCTAACCCTAAAGCTAACATCAACCCTAACCCTAACCCTAACCCTAACCCTAACACCAACCCTAACCCTAACCCTAACCCTAACCCTAACCCTATGCCTAACACGAACCCTAACCCTAATCTAACCCTAACCCTAACACCAACCCTAACCCTAATCCTAATCCTAACCCTAACCCTAACCCTAACACTAACCCTAACCCTAACCCTAACCCTAACACCAACCCTAACCGTAACCCTAACCCTAACCCTAACCCTATACCTAACACGAACCCTAACCCTAACCCTAACCCTAACCCTAACACCAACCCTAACCCTAACCCTAACCCTAACACCAACCCTAACCCTAATCCTAACCCTAACCCTAACCCTAACTTTAACACCAACCCTAACCGTAACCCTAACCCTAACCCTAACCCCAACCCTAACCAAAACCCTAACCCTAACCCTAACACCAACCCTAACCCTAACCCTAACCCTAACCCTAACCCTATGCCTAACACGAACCCTAACCCTAACCCTAACCCTAAACCTAACCCTAACCCTAACACCAACCCTAAACCTAATCCTAATCCTAACCCTAACCCTAACCCTAACACTAACCCTAACCCTAACCCTAACCCTAACACCAACCCTAACCCTAAGCCTAACCCTAACCCTAAACCTATACCTAACACCAACCCTAACCCTAACCCTAACCTTAACCTAACACCAACCCTAACCCTAACCCTAACCCTAACACCAACCCTAACCCTAATCCTAACCCTAACCCTAACCCTAACCCTAACACCAACCCTAACCGTAACACTAACCCTAACCCTAACCCTAACCCTAACACTAACCCTAACCCTAACCCTAAAACCAACCCTAACCCTAACCCTAACCCTAACCCTAACACCAACCCTAACCCTAACCCTAACCCTAATCCTAACTCTAACCCTAACCCTAACCCTAACACCAACCCTAACCCTAACCCTAACCCTAACGCTAACACCAGCCCTAACCCTAACCCTAACCCTAACACCAACCCTAACCCTAATCCTAACCGTAACCCTAACCCTAACCCTAACACCAACCCTAACCGTAACCCTAACCCTAACCCTAACCCTAACCCTATGCCTAACACGAACCCTAACCCTAACCCTAACCCTAACCCTAACCCTAACACCAACCCTAACCCTAACCCTAACCCTAACCCTAAACGTAACACCAACCCTGACCCTAACCCAAACACTAACCCTAACACAAACCCTAACCCTAACCCTAACCCTAACCATAACACCAACCCTAACCCTAACCCTAACCCTAACTCTAACCCTAACCCTAACCCTAACACCAACCCTAACCCTAACCCTAACCCTAACAACAACCCTAACCCTAACCCTAACCCTAACCCTAACCTTAACCCTAACCCTAACCCTAACCCTAACACCAACCCTAACCCTAACCCTAACCCTAACCCTAACCCTAACACCAACCCTAACCCTAATCCTAACCCTAACCCTAAAGCTAACATCAACCCTAACCCTAACCCTAACCCTAACCCTAACACCAACCCTAACCCTAACCCTAACCCTAACCCTAACCCTAACCCTATGCCTAACACGAACCCTAACCCTAAACCTAACCCTAACCCTAACACCAACCCTAACCCTAATCCTAATCCTAACCCTAACCCTAACCCTAACACTAACCCTAACCCTAACCCTAACCCTAACACCAACCCTAACCCTAACCCTAACCCTAACCCTAACCCTATACCTAACACCAACCCTAACCCTAACCCTAACCCTAACCCTAACACCAACCCTAAACCTAACCCTAACCCTAACACCAACCCTAACCCTAATCCTAACCCTAACCCTTACCCTAACCCTAACACCAACCCTAACCGTAACCCTAACCCTAACCCTAACACCAACCCTAACCAAAACCCTAACCCTAACCCTAACACCAACCCTAACCCTAACCCTAACTCTAACCCTAACCCTATGCCTAACACGAACCCTAACCCTAACCCTAACCCTAAACCTAACCCTAACCCTAACACCAACCCTAA
>NW_027668896.1:0-54506 GCF_964194185.1 Rhinolophus hipposideros | reverse complement strand
CACGCCCCTGGACCCTCTGCAGCCGCCATCCCCGCCGCAGGACCCTTGGCCAGCGGGGCTGGGCGGATAAGGGGGGTGGGGGTAGTGGGAGGGTAAGGTCTGAACCGCCGCTGGACCTACAGCCTCGCAGCCCCGGCCTCGCACCAGGAGCCTCGGCCCGGTCTGCTTCCCACAGCCCCTTCTTAGTCCCCTTCCCTCCCACAAGCCCAAGCGGTCAACCGGCAGCCCTTCGCCGTGCCCCCTACATTGCACCCAAAGCCCAAGCCCAGGGCTGCCTACCCGCGCCGGCCTCAAACTGGCCTTGGGCGGCTTTTCCAGCCAAGGCAGTGCCGGTCCTTGGCACCTCGGGGCCGTGCACAGGGATGAGCATCCCTCTGCCTGCACCCGGGCTTCGAGACAGAGGCTCTGGGTGTCCCCGGACCGCAAGCCGAGGGGACGCCCAGCCGTCCCACGCCACCGGACGCCTCCGTCTCCGCCGGCAGCCACCACGGCATCTCCCCGAGCGCCCTTCCTTCTCCCACGAGTGCCCTGCGCCCTCGGTTCCCGCCGGCGGGTTGCGGTGGTTACCCAGGCACATCCTCAAAAGCGCCTGGACAAACCAGCGGAGGGAGGGAGCACCACACCTGCTCACGCGCGCGGCCCTCTCCCCGGGGCTCCAGGAGAGACCACCACAGAGGAAAAGCAGGCTGGCAGGCAGACACACAACCCACAGGAGGAGGGTGCCTGGGCCTGAGCCTCTCCTCCTGCGTACGGGACCCCGGGCAAGGCTCAGACCCCACCGGCACTCCGCAGTCCCTGGAGGCCTGCCCGGGGTCTCATGGTGACTGCCCAACCCCCGGGCTCTGCCTCCTTAACGGAGCCCAGCACCGGGCGTCACCGCCCTCCGGTTCAGGAGCTGCCGCTTCAACACAGCCTCCAGCGTGGGTCCCAGTCCGTGACCCATCCTGTGCTTCCTTTTTTCCTCACCCCCGACTCCCAACCGCTGTCTCTCTGCCTTCTGTCACCGCCAGGGAAGTGGCAGAAACCCCATGGAGCCAGGGGTGGGGCGAAAGGGCCTGGCTACGGGCAAGGAGTAACCCGCTGCCCACGCCCGCGTCTTACTGAGGAAGCCGGGAGCAGGAGGGAGGCGCGGCACTGCAAGAGCCGGCCAGCGGGGAGATGTTCGCCGCCTGCGCGGGTCAACAACGTGGCGCGCACTCACCACGCAGGCCGGGCGGCTTCTCTGAGGCCTCCGGGAGCCTGGTCCCAGCATCTACGGCCATACCACCTTGAACGCGCCCATTCTTGTCTGATCTCGGAAGCTAAGCAGGGTCGGGCCTGGTTAGTACTTGGATGGGAGACCGCCTGGGAATACTGGGTGCTGTAGGCTCTTGCCTTCCACTCCTTTTGCGGCCGCCACGCCCCTGGACACTCTGCAGCCGCCAACCCCGCCGCAGGACCCCTGGCCAGCGGGGTTGGCGAGGTGGGGGTGTGGGGGTAGTGGGAGGGTTGGGTCGGGGCATCCGCCGAACCACTGCCTCGCAGCCACGGCCTCGCGCCAGGCGCCTCGGCCCGGTCTGCCCCCCACAGCCCCTTCTCAGTCCGCTTCCCTCCCACAAGCACAAGCACTCATCCGGAAGCCCTTGGCCACGCCCCCTACGCCACCCCCAAACCCCAAGCCCAGGGCTGCCTGCCCGCGCAGGCCTCCAACCGGCCTTGGGTGGCTTTCTCTAGCCAACGCAGTACCGGTCCTTTGCACCTCGGGGCCGAGCACAGGGGTGACCATCCCTCTGCCTGCAGCCGGGCCTCGAGACAGAGGCTCTGGGTGTCCCCGGCCCGCAAGCCGAGGGGACGCCCAGCCGCCCCATCCCACCGGAGGTCTCTGTCTCCGCAGGCGGGCACCGCGGCCCCTCCCCCAGCGCCCTTCCTTCTCCCACGAGAGCCCTGCGCCCTCGGTTCCCGCCGGCCGGCCGCGGTGGCCCCCGGCGCAGAGCCACAAAAGAGCCTGCGCAAATCAGCGGAGGGAGGGAGCACCACACCTGTGCGCGCGCACGGCCCTCTCCTTGGGGCTGCAGGAGAGACCACCACAGGGGAAAAGCAGGCTGGCAGGCAGACACACAACCCACAGGAGGAGGGTGCCTGGGCCTGAGCCTCTCCTCACGCGTGCGGGACCCCGGGCGGGACTCGGACCCCACCGGCCCTCCGCAGACCCTGGAGGCCTGCCCCGGTGTCCCACGGTGACTGCCCACCCCCCCGGGCTCTGCCTCCTTAACGGAGCCCAGCACCGGGCGTCACCGCCCTCCGGTGGAGGAGCTGTTGCTTCAACACAGCCTCCAGCGTGGGTCCCAGTCCGTGACCCAGCCTGTGCTTCCCTCCTTGTTCACCCCCGACTCCCAAGCAGTGTCTCTCTGGCTTCCGTCACCGCCAGGGAAGTGGCAGAAACCCCATGGAGCCAGGGGTCGGGCGAAAGTGCCTCGCTGCGGGCAAGGAGTAACCCGCTGCCCACGCCCCCGTCCTACTGAGGAGGCGGGGAGCAGGCGGGAGGCGCGGCACTGCTAGAGTCGGCCAGCAGGGAGATGTTCGCCGCCAGTGCGGCCCAACAACCTGGCGCGCGCTCACCACGCAGGCCGGGGGGCTTCTCTTGGGCCTCCGGGAGCCTGGTCCCAGCATCTACGGCCATACCACCCTGAACGCGCCCATTCTCGTCTGATCTCGGAAGCTAAGCAGGGTCGGGCCTGGTTAGTACTTGGATGGGAGACCGCCTGGGAATACCGGATGTTGTAGGCTTTAGCCCGCCACTCCTTTTGTGGCCGCCACGCCCCTGGACCCTCTGCAGCCGCCATCCCCGCCGCAGGACCCTTGGCCAGCGGGGCTGGGCGGATAAGGGGGGTGGGGGTAGTGGGAGGGTAAGGTCTGAACCGCCGCTGGACCTACAGCCTCGCAGCCCCGGCCTCGCACCAGGAGCCTCGGCCCGGTCTGCTTCCCACAGCCCCTTCTTAGTCCCCTTCCCTCCCACAAGCCCAAGCGGTCAACCGGCAGCCCTTCGCCGTGCCCCCTACATTGCACCCAAAGCCCAAGCCCAGGGCTGCCTACCCGCGCCGGCCTCAAACTGGCCTTGGGCGGCTTTTCCAGCCAAGGCAGTGCCGGTCCTTGGCACCTCGGGGCCGTGCACAGGGATGAGCATCCCTCTGCCTGCACCCGGGCTTCGAGACAGAGGCTCTGGGTGTCCCCGGACCGCAAGCCGAGGGGACGCCCAGCCGTCCCACGCCACCGGACGCCTCCGTCTCCGCCGGCAGCCACCACGGCATCTCCCCGAGCGCCCTTCCTTCTCCCACGAGTGCCCTGCGCCCTCGGTTCCCGCCGGCGGGTTGCGGTGGTTACCCAGGCACATCCTCAAAAGCGCCTGGACAAACCAGCGGAGGGAGGGAGCACCACACCTGCTCACGCGCGCGGCCCTCTCCCCGGGGCTCCAGGAGAGACCACCACAGAGGAAAAGCAGGCTGGCAGGCAGACACACAACCCACAGGAGGAGGGTGCCTGGGCCTGAGCCTCTCCTCCTGCGTACGGGACCCCGGGCAAGGCTCAGACCCCACCGGCACTCCGCAGTCCCTGGAGGCCTGCCCGGGGTCTCATGGTGACTGCCCAACCCCCGGGCTCTGCCTCCTTAACGGAGCCCAGCACCGGGCGTCACCGCCCTCCGGTTCAGGAGCTGCCGCTTCAACACAGCCTCCAGCGTGGGTCCCAGTCCGTGACCCATCCTGTGCTTCCTTTTTTCCTCACCCCCGACTCCCAACCGCTGTCTCTCTGCCTTCTGTCACCGCCAGGGAAGTGGCAGAAACCCCATGGAGCCAGGGGTGGGGCGAAAGGGCCTGGCTACGGGCAAGGAGTAACCCGCTGCCCACGCCCGCGTCTTACTGAGGAAGCCGGGAGCAGGAGGGAGGCGCGGCACTGCAAGAGCCGGCCAGCGGGGAGATGTTCGCCGCCTGCGCGGGTCAACAACGTGGCGCGCACTCACCACGCAGGCCGGGCGGCTTCTCTGAGGCCTCCGGGAGCCTGGTCCCAGCATCTACGGCCATACCACCTTGAACGCGCCCATTCTTGTCTGATCTCGGAAGCTAAGCAGGGTCGGGCCTGGTTAGTACTTGGATGGGAGACCGCCTGGGAATACTGGGTGCTGTAGGCTCTTGCCTTCCACTCCTTTTGCGGCCGCCACGCCCCTGGACACTCTGCAGCCGCCAACCCCGCCGCAGGACCCCTGGCCAGCGGGGTTGGCGAGGTGGGGGTGTGGGGGTAGTGGGAGGGTTGGGTCGGGGCATCCGCCGAACCACTGCCTCGCAGCCACGGCCTCGCGCCAGGCGCCTCGGCCCGGTCTGCCCCCCACAGCCCCTTCTCAGTCCGCTTCCCTCCCACAAGCACAAGCACTCATCCGGAAGCCCTTGGCCACGCCCCCTACGCCACCCCCAAACCCCAAGCCCATGGCTGCCTGCCCGCGCAGGCCTCCAACCGGCCTTGGGTGGCTTTCTCTAGCCAACGCAGTACCGGTCCTTTGCACCTCGGGGCCGAGCACAGGGGTGACCATCCCTCTGCCTGCAGCCGGGCCTCGAGACAGAGGCTCTGGGTGTCCCCGGCCCGCAAGCCGAGGGGACGCCCAGCCGCCCCATCCCACCGGAGGTCTCTGTCTCCGCAGGCGGGCACCGCGGCCCCTCCCCCAGCGCCCTTCCTTCTCCCACGAGAGCCCTGCGCCCTCGGTTCCCGCCGGCCGGCCGCGGTGGCCCCCGGCGCAGAGCCACAAAAGAGCCTGCGCAAATCAGCGGAGGGAGGGAGCACCACACCTGTGCGCGCGCACGGCCCTCTCCTTGGGGCTGCAGGAGAGACCACCACAGGGGAAAAGCAGGCTGGCAGGCAGACACACAACCCACAGAAGGAGGGTGCCTGGGCCTGAGCCTCTCCTCACGCGTGCGGGACCCCGGGCGGGACTCGGACCCCACCGGCCCTCCGCAGACCCTGGAGGCCTGCCCCGGTGTCCCACGGTGACTGCCCACCCCCCCCGGGCTCTGCCTCCTTAACGGAGCCCAGCACCGGGCGTCACCGCCCTCCGGTGGAGGAGCTGTTGCTTCAACACAGCCTCCAGCGTGGGTCCCAGTCCGTGACCCAGCCTGTGCTTCCCTCCTTGTTCACCCCCGACTCCCAAGCAGTGTCTCTCTGGCTTCCGTCACCGCCAGGGAAGTGGCAGAAACCCCATGGAGCCAGGGGTCGGGCGAAAGTGCCTCGCTGCGGGCAAGGAGTAACCCGCTGCCCACGCCCCCGTCCTACTGAGGAGGCGGGGAGCAGGCGGGAGGCGCGGCACTGCTAGAGTCGGCCAGCAGGGAGATGTTCGCCGCCAGTGCGGCCCAACAACCTGGCGCGCGCTCACCACGCAGGCCGGGGGGCTTCTCTTGGGCCTCCGGGAGCCTGGTCCCAGCATCTACGGCCATACCACCCTGAACGCGCCCATTCTCGTCTGATCTCGGAAGCTAAGCAGGGTCGGGCCTGGTTAGTACTTGGATGGGAGACCGCCTGGGAATACCGGATGTTGTAGGCTTTAGCCTGCCACTCCTTTTGTGGCCGCCACGCCCCTGGACCCTCTGCAGCCGCCATCCCCGCCGCAGGACCCTTGGCCAGCGGGGCTGGGCGGATAAGGGGGGTGGGGGTAGTGGGAGGGTAAGGTCTGAACCGCCGCTGGACCTACAGCCTCGCAGCCCCGGCCTCGCACCAGGAGCCTCGGCCCGGTCTGCTTCCCACAGCCCCTTCTTAGTCCCCTTCCCTCCCACAAGCCCAAGCGGTCAACCGGCAGCCCTTCGCCGTGCCCCCTACATTGCACCCAAAGCCCAAGCCCAGGGCTGCCTACCCGCGCCGGCCTCAAACTGGCCTTGGGCGGCTTTTCCAGCCAAGGCAGTGCCGGTCCTTGGCACCTCGGGGCCGTGCACAGGGATGAGCATCCCTCTGCCTGCACCCGGGCTTCGAGACAGAGGCTCTGGGTGTCCCCGGACCGCAAGCCGAGGGGACGCCCAGCCGTCCCACGCCACCGGACGCCTCCGTCTCCGCCGGCAGCCACCACGGCATCTCCCCGAGCGCCCTTCCTTCTCCCACGAGTGCCCTGCGCCCTCGGTTCCCGCCGGCGGGTTGCGGTGGTTACCCAGGCACATCCTCAAAAGCGCCTGGACAAACCAGCGGAGGGAGGGAGCACCACACCTGCTCACGCGCGCGGCCCTCTCCCCGGGGCTCCAGGAGAGACCACCACAGAGGAAAAGCAGGCTGGCAGGCAGACACACAACCCACAGGAGGAGGGTGCCTGGGCCTGAGCCTCTCCTCCTGCGTACGGGACCCCGGGCAAGGCTCAGACCCCACCGGCACTCCGCAGACCCTGGAGGCCTGCCCGGGGTCTCATGGTGACTGCCCAACCCCCGGGCTCTGCCTCCTTAACGGAGCCCAGCACCGGGCGTCACCGCCCTCCGGTTCAGGAGCTGCCGCTTCAACACAGCCTCCAGCGTGGGTCCCAGTCCGTGACCCATCCTGTGCTTCCTTTTTTCCTCACCCCCGACTCCCAACCGCTGTCTCTCTGCCTTCTGTCACCGCCAGGGAAGTGGCAGAAACCCCATGGAGCCAGGGGTGGGGCGAAAGGGCCTCGCTACGGGCAAGGAGTAACCCGCTGCCCACGCCCGCGTCTTACTGAGGAAGCCTGGAGCAGGAGGGAGGCGCGGCACTGCAAGAGCCGGCCAGCGGGGAGATGTTCGCCGCCTGCGCGGGTCAACAACGTGGCGCGCACTCACCACGCAGGCCGGGCGGCTTCTCTGAGGCCTCCGGGAGCCTGGTCCCAGCATCTACGGCCATACCACCTTGAACGCGCCCATTCTTGTCTGATCTCGGAAGCTAAGCAGGGTCGGGCCTGGTTAGTACTTGGATGGGAGACCGCCTGGGAATACTGGGTGCTGTAGGCTCTTGCCTTCCACTCCTTTTGCGGCCGCCACGCCCCTGGACACTCTGCAGCCGCCAACCCCGCCGCAGGACCCCTGGCCAGCGGGGTTGGCGAGGTGGGGGTGTGGGGGTAGTGGGAGGGTTGGGTCGGGGCATCCGCCGAACCACTGCCTCGCAGCCACGGCCTCGCGCCAGGCGCCTCGGCCCGGTCTGCCCCCCACAGCCCCTTCTCAGTCCGCTTCCCTCCCACAAGCACAAGCACTCATCCGGAAGCCCTTGGCCACGCCCCCTACGCCACCCCCAAACCCCAAGCCCAGGGCTGCCTGCCCGCGCAGGCCTCCAACCGGCCTTGGGTGGCTTTCTCTAGCCAACGCAGTACCGGTCCTTTGCACCTCGGGGCCGAGCACAGGGGTGACCATCCCTCTGCCTGCAGCCGGGCCTCGAGACAGAGGCTCTGGGTGTCCCCGGCCCGCAAGCCGAGGGGACGCCCAGCCGCCCCATCCCACCGGAGGTCTCTGTCTCCGCAGGCGGGCACCGCGGCCCCTCCCCCAGCGCCCTTCCTTCTCCCACGAGAGCCCTGCGCCCTCGGTTCCCGCCGGCCGGCCGCGGTGGCCCCCGGCGCAGAGCCACAAAAGAGCCTGCGCAAATCAGCGGAGGGAGGGAGCACCACACCTGTGCGCGCGCACGGCCCTCTCCTTGGGGCTGCAGGAGAGACCACCACAGGGGAAAAGCAGGCTGGCAGGCAGACACACAACCCACAGGAGGAGGGTGCCTGGGCCTGAGCCTCTCCTCACGCGTGCGGGACCCCGGGCGGGACTCGGACCCCACCGGCCCTCCGCAGACCCTGGAGGCCTGCCCCGGTGTCCCACGGTGACTGCCCACCCCCCCGGGCTCTGCCTCCTTAACGGAGCCCAGCACCGGGCGTCACCGCCCTCCGGTGGAGGAGCTGTTGCTTCAACACAGCCTCCAGCGTGGGTCCCAGTCCGTGACCCAGCCTGTGCTTCCCTCCTTGTTCACCCCCGACTCCCAAGCAGTGTCTCTCTGGCTTCCGTCACCGCCAGGGAAGTGGCAGAAACCCCATGGAGCCAGGGGTCGGGCGAAAGTGCCTCGCTGCGGGCAAGGAGTAACCCGCTGCCCACGCCCCCGTCCTACTGAGGAGGCGGGGAGCAGGCGGGAGGCGCGGCACTGCTAGAGTCGGCCAGCAGGGAGATGTTCGCCGCCAGTGCGGCCCAACAACCAGGCGCGCGCTCACCACGCAGGCCGGGGGGCTTCTCTTGGGCCTCCGGGAGCCTGGTCCCAGCATCTACGGCCATACCACCCTGAACGCGCCCATTCTCGTCTGATCTCGGAAGCTAAGCAGGGTCGGGCCTGGTTAGTACTTGGATGGGAGACCGCCTGGGAATACTGGGTGCTGTAGGCTCTTGCCTTCCACTCCTTTTGCGGCCTCCACGCCCCTGGACACTCTGCAGCCGCCAACCCCGCCGCAGGACCCCTGGCCAGCGGGGTTGGCGAGGTGGGGGTGTGGGGGTAGTGGGAGGGTTGGGTCGGGGCATCCGCCGAACCACTGCCTCGCAGCCACGGCCTCGCGCCAGGCGCCTCGGCCCGGTCTGCCCCCCACAGCCCCTTCTCAGTCCGCTTCCCTCCCACAAGCACAAGCACTCATCCGGAAGCCCTTGGCCACGCCCCCTACGCCACCCCCAAACCCCAAGCCCAGGGCTGCCTGCCCGCGCAGGCCTCCAACCGGCCTTGGGTGGCTTTCTCTAGCCAACGCAGTACCGGTCCTTTGCACCTCGGGGCCGAGCACAGGGGTGACCATCCCTCAGCCTGCAGCCGGGCCTCGAGACAGAGGCTCTGGGTGTCCCCGGCCCGCAAGCCGAGGGGACGCCCAGCCGCCCCATCCCACCGGAGGTCTCTGTCTCCGCAGGCGGGCACCGCGGCCCCTCCCCCAGCGCTTTTCCTTCTCCCATGAGAGCCCTGCGCCCTCGGTTCCCGCCGGCCGGCCGCGGTGGCCCCCGGCGCAGAGCCACAAAAGAGCCTGCGCAAATCAGCGGAGGGAGGGAGCACCACACCTGTGCGCGCGCACGGCCCTCTCCTTGGGGCTGCAGGAGAGACCACCACAGGGGAAAAGCAGGCTGGCAGGCAGACACACAACCCACAGGAGGAGGGTGCCTGGGCCTGAGCCTCTCCTCACGCCTGCGGGACCCCGGGCGGGACTCGGACCCCACCGGCCCTCCGCAGACCCTGGAGGCCTGCCCCGGTGTCCCACGGTGACTGCCCACCCCCCCCCCCGGGCTCTGCCTCCTTAAGGGAGCCCAGCACCGGGCGTCACCGCCCTCCGGTGGAGGAGCTGTTGCTTCAACACATCCTCCAGCGTGGGTCCCATTCCGTGACCCAGCCTGTGCTTCCCTCCTTGTTCACCCCCGACTCCCAAGCAATGTCTCTCTGGCTTCTGTCACCGCCAGGGAAGTGGCAGAAACCCCATGGAGCCAGGGGTGGGGCGAAAGTGCCTTGCTGCGGGCAAGGAGTAACCCGCTGCCCACGCCCCCGTCCTACTGAGGAGGCGGGGAGCAGGCGGGAGGCGCGGCACTGCTAGAGTCGGCCAGCAGGGAGATGTTCGCCGCCAGTGCGGCCCAACAACCTGGCGCGCGCTCACCACGCAGGCCGGGGGGCTTCTCTTGGGCCTCCGGGAGCCTGGTCCCAGCATCTACGGCCATACCACCCTGAACGCGCCCATTCTCGTCTGATCTCGGAAGCTAAGCAGGGTCGGGCCTGGTTAGTACTTGGATGGGAGACCGCCTGGGAATACCGGATGTTGTAGGCTTTAGCCCGCCACTCCTTTTGTGGCCGCCACGCCCCTGGACCCTCTGCAGCCGCCATCCCCGCCGCAGGACCCTTGGCCAGCGGGGCTGGGCGGATAAGGGGGGTGGGGGTAGTGGGAGGGTAAGGTCTGAACCGCCGCTGGACCTACAGCCTCGCAGCCCTGGCCTCGCACCAGGAGCCTCGGCCCGGTCTGCTTCCCACAGCCCCTTTTTAGTCCCCTTCCCTCCCACAAGCCCAAGCGGTCAACCGGCAGCCCTTCGCCGTGCCCCCTACATTGCACCCAAAGCCCAAGCCCAGGGCTGCCTACCCGCGCCGGCCTCAAACTGGCCTTGGGCGGCTTTTCCAGCCAAGGCAGTGCCGGTCCTTGGCACCTCGGGGCCGTGCACAGGGATGAGCATCCCTCTGCCTGCACCCGGGCTTCGAGACAGAGGCTCTGGGTGTCCCCGGACCGCAAGCCGAGGGGACGCCCAGCCGTCCCACGCCACCGGACGCCTCCGTCTCCGCCGGCAGCCACCACGGCATCTCCCCGAGCGCCCTTCCTTCTCCCACGAGTGCCCTGCGCCCTCGGTTCCCGCCGGCGGGTTGCGGTGGTTACCCACGCACATCCTCAAAAGCGCCTGGACAAACCAGCGGAGGGAGGGAGCACCACACCTGCTCACGCGCGCGGCCCTCTCCCCGGGGCTCCAGGAGAGACCACCACAGAGGAAAAGCAGGCTGGCAGGCAGACACACAACCCACAGGAGGAGGGTGCCTGGGCCTGAGCCTCTCCTCCTGCGTACGGGACCCCGGGCAAGGCTCAGACCCCACCGGCACTCCGCAGACCCTGGAGGCCTGCCCGGGGTCTCATGGTGACTGCCCAACCCCCGGGCTCTGCCTCCTTAACGGAGCCCAGCACCGGGCGTCACCGCCCTCCGGTTCAGGAGCTGCCGCTTCAACACAGCCTCCAGCGTGGGTCCCAGTCCGTGACCCATCCTGTGCTTCCTTTTTTCCTCTCCCCCGACTCCCAACCGCTGTCTCTCTGCCTTCTGTCACCGCCAGGGAAGTGGCAGAAACCCCATGGAGCCAGGGGTGGGGCGAAAGGGCCTCGCTACGGGCAAGGAGTAACCCGCTGCCCACGCCCGCGTCTTACTGAGGAAGCCGGGAGCAGGAGGGAGGCGCGGCACTGCAAGAGCCGGCCAGCGGGGAGATGTTCGCCGCCTGCGCGGGTCAACAACGTGGCGCGCACTCACCACGCAGGCCGGGCGGCTTCTCTGAGGCCTCCGGGAGCCTGGTCCCAGCATCTACGGCCATACCACCTTGAACGCGCCCATTCTCGTCTGATCTCGGAAGCTAAGCAGGGTCGGGCCTGGTTAGTACTTGGATGGGAGACCGCCTGGGAATACTGGGTGCTGTAGGCTCTTGCCTTCCACTCCTTTTGCGGCCTCCACGCCCCTGGACACTCTGCAGCCGCCAACCCCGCCGCAGGACCCCTGGCCAGCGGGGTTGGCGAGGTGGGGGTGTGGGGGTAGTGGGAGGGTTGGGTCGGGGCATCCGCCGAACCACTGCCTCGCAGCCACGGCCTCGCGCCAGGCGCCTCGGCCCGGTCTGCCCCCCACAGCCCCTTCTCAGTCCGCTTCCCTCCCACAAGCACAAGCACTCATCCGGAAGCCCTTGGCCACGCCCCCTACGCCACCCCCAAACCCCAAGCCCAGGGCTGCCTGCCCGCGCAGGCCTCCAACCGGCCTTGGGTGGCTTTCTCTAGCCAACGCAGTACCGGTCCTTTGCACCTCGGGGCCGAGCACAGGGGTGACCATCCCTCTGCCTGCAGCCGGGCCTCGAGACAGAGGCTCTGGGTGTCCCCGGCCCGCAAGCCGAGGGGACGCCCAGCCGCCCCATCCCATCGGAGGTCTCTGTCTCCGCAGGCGGGCACCGCGGCCCCTCCCCCAGCGCTTTTCCTTCTCCCATGAGAGCCCTGCGCCCTCGGTTCCCGCCGGCCGGCTGCGGTGGCCCCTGGCGCAGAGCCACAAAAGAGCCTGCGCAAATCAGCGGAGGGAGGGAGCACCACACCTGTGCGCGCGCACGGCCCTCTCCTTGGGGCTGCAGGAGAGACCACCACAGGGGAAAAGCAGGCTGGCAGGCAGACACACAACCCACAGGAGGAGGGTGCCTGGGCCTGAGCCTCTCCTCACGCGTGCGGGACCCCGGGCGGGACTCGGACCCCACCGGCCCTCCGCAGACCCTGGAGGCCTGCCCAGGTGTCCCACGGTGACTGCCCACCCCCCCCCCCCGGGCTCTGCCTCCTTAAGGGAGCCCAGCACCGGTCGTCACCGCCCTCCGGTGGAGGAGCTGTTGCTTCAACACAGCCTCCAGCGTGGGTCCCAGTCCGTGACCCAGCCTGTGCTTCCCTCCTTGTTCACCCCCGACTCCCAAGCAATGTCTCTCTGGCTTCTGTCACCGCCAGGGAAGTGGCAGAAACCCCATGGAGCCAGGGGTGGGGCGAAAGTGCCTCGCTGCGGGCAAGGAGTAACCCGCTGCCCACGCCCCCGTCCTACTGAGGAGGCGGGGAGCAGGCGGGAGGCGCGGCACTGCTAGAGTCGGCCAGCAGGGAGATGTTCGCCGCCAGTGCGGCCCAACAACCTGGCGCGCGCTCACCACGCAGGCCGGGGGGCTTCTCTTGGGCCTCCGGGAGCCTGGTCCCAGCATCTACGGCCATACCACCCTGAACGCGCCCATTCTCGTCTGATCTCGGAAGCTAAGCAGGGTCGGGCCTGGTTAGTACTTGGATGGGAGACCGCCTGGGAATACCGGATGTTGTAGGCTTTAGCCCGCCACTCCTTTTGTGGCCGCCACGCCCCTGGACCCTCTGCAGCCGCCATCCCCGCCGCAGGACCCTTGGCCAGCGGGGCTGGGCGGATAAGGGGTGTGGGGGTAGTGGGAGGGTAAGGTCTGAACCGCCGCTGGACCTACAGCCTCGCAGCCCTGGCCTCGCACCAGGAGCCTCGGCCCGGTCTGCTTCCCACAGCCCCTTTTTAGTCCCCTTCCCTCCCACAAGCCCAAGCGGTCAACCGGCAGCCCTTCGCCGTGCCCCCTACATTGCACCCAAAGCCCAAGCCCAGGGCTGCCTACCCGCGCCGGCCTCAAACTGGCCTTGGGCGGCTTTTCCAGCCAAGGCAGTGCCGGTCCTTGGCACCTCGGGGCCGTGCACAGGGATGAGCATCCCTCTGCCTGCACCCGGGCTTCGAGACAGAGGCTCTGGGTGTCCCCGGACCGCAAGCCGAGGGGACGCCCAGCCGTCCCACGCCACCGGACGCCTCCGTCTCCGCCGGCAGCCACCACGGCATCTCCCCGAGCGCCCTTCCTTCTCCCACGAGTGCCCTGCGCCCTCGGTTCCCGCCGGCGGGTTGCGGTGGTTACCCACGCACATCCTCAAAAGCGCCTGGACAAACCAGCGGAGGGAGGGAGCACCACACCTGCTCACGCGCGCGGCCCTCTCCCCGGGGCTCCAGGAGAGACCACCACAGAGGAAAAGCAGGCTGGCAGGCAGACACACAACCCACAGGAGGAGGGTGCCTGGGCCTGAGCCTCTCCTCCTGCGTACGGGACCCCGGGCAAGGCTCAGACCCCACCGGCACTCCGCAGACCCTGGAGGCCTGCCCGGGGTCTCATGGTGACTGCCCAACCCCCGGGCTCTGCCTCCTTAACGGAGCCCAGCACCGGGCGTCACCGCCCTCCGGTTCAGGAGCTGCGGCTTCAACACAGCCTCCAGCGTGGGTCCCAGTCCGTGACCCATCCTGTGCTTCCTTTTTTCCTCTCCCCCGACTCCCAACCGCTGTCTCTCTGCCTTCTGTCACCGCCAGGGAAGTGGCAGAAACCCCATGGAGCCAGGGGTGGGGCGAAAGGGCCTCGCTACGGGCAAGGAGTAACCCGCTGCCCACGCCCGCGTCTTACTGAGGAAGCCGGGAGCAGGAGGGAGGCGCGGCACTGCAAGAGCCGGCCAGCGGGGAGATGTTCGCCGCCTGCGCGGGTCAACAACGTGGCGCGCACTCACCACGCAGGCCGGGCGGCTTCTCTGAGGCCTCCGGGAGCCTGGTCCCAGCATCTACGGCCATACCACCTTGAACGCGCCCATTCTCGTCTGATCTCGGAAGCTAAGCAGGGTCGGGCCTGGTTAGTACTTGGATGGGAGACCGCCTGGGAATACTGGGTGCTGTAGGCTCTTGCCTTCCACTCCTTTTGCGGCCTCCACGCCCCTGGACACTCTGCAGCCGCCAACCCCGCCGCAGGACCCCTGGCCAGCGGGGTTGGCGAGGTGGGGGTGTGGGGGTAGTGGGAGGGTTGGGTCGGGGCATCCGCCGAACCACTGCCTCGCAGCCACGGCCTCGCGCCAGGCGCCTCGGCCCGGTCTGCCCCCCACAGCCCCTTCTCAGTCCGCTTCCCTCCCACAAGCACAAGCACTCATCCGGAAGCCCTTGGCCACGCCCCCTACGCCACCCCCAAACCCCAAGCCCAGGGCTGCCTGCCCGCGCAGGCCTCCAACCGGCCTTGGGTGGCTTTCTCTAGCCAACGCAGTACCGGTCCTTTGCACCTCGGGGCCGAGCACAGGGGTGACCATCCCTCTGCCTGCAGCCGGGCCTCGAGACAGAGGCTCTGGGTGTCCCCGGCCCGCAAGCCGAGGGGACGCCCAGCCGCCCCATCCCACCGGAGGTCTCTGTCTCCGCAGGCGGGCACCGCGGCCCCTCCCCCAGCGCTTTTCCTTCTCCCATGAGAGCCCTGCGCCCTCGGTTCCCGCCGGCCGGCCGCGGTGGCCCCCGGCGCAGAGCCACAAAAGAGCCTGCGCAAATCAGCGGAGGGAGGGAGCACCACACCTGTGCGCGCGCACGGCCCTCTCCTTGGGGCTGCAGGAGAGACCACCACAGGGGAAAAGCAGGCTGGCAGGCAGACACACAACCCACAGGAGGAGGGTGCCTGGGCCTGAGCCTCTCCTCACGCGTGCGGGACCCCGGGCGGGACTCGGACCCCACCGGCCCTCCGCAGACCCTGGAGGCCTGCCCCGGTGTCCCAAGGTGACTGCCCACCCCCCCCCCCCGGGCTCTGCCTCCTTAAGGGAGCCCAGCACCGGGCGTCACCGCCCTCCGGTGGAGGAGCTGTTGCTTCAACACATCCTCCAGCGTGGGTCCCATTCCGTGACCCAGCCTGTGCTTCCCTCCTTGTTCACCCCCGACTCCCAAGCAATGTCTCTCTGGCTTCTGTCACCGCCAGGGAAGTGGCAGAAACCCCATGGAGCCAGGGGTGGGGCGAAAGTGCCTCGCTGCGGGCAAGGAGTAACCCGCTGCCCACGCCCCCGTCCTACTGAGGAGGCGGGGAGCAGGCGGGAGGCGCGGCACTGCTAGAGTCGGCCAGCAGGGAGATGTTCGCCGCCAGTGCGGCCCAACAACCTGGCGCGCGCTCACCACGCAGGCCGGGGGGCTTCTCTTGGGCCTCCGGGAGCCTGGTCCCAGCATCTACGGCCATACCACCCTGAACGCGCCCATTCTCGTCTGATCTCGGAAGCTAAGCAGGGTCGGGCCTGGTTAGTACTTGGATGGGAGACCGCCTGGGAATACCGGATGTTGTAGGCTTTAGCCCGCCACTCCTTTTGTGGCCGCCACGCCCCTGGACCCTCTGCAGCCGCCATCCCCGCCGCAGGACCCTTGGCCAGCGGGGCTGGGCGGATAAGGGGGGTGGGGGTAGTGGGAGGGTAAGGTCTGAACCGCCGCTGGACCTACAGCCTCGCAGCCCTGGCCTCGCACCAGGAGCCTCGGCCCGGTCTGCTTCCCACAGCCCCTTTTTAGTCCCCTTCCCTCCCACAAGCCCAAGCGGTCAACCGGCAGCCCTTCGCCGTGCCCCCTACATTGCACCCAAAGCCCAAGCCCAGGGCTGCCTACCCGCGCCGGCCTCAAACTGGCCTTGGGCGGCTTTTCCAGCCAAGGCAGTGCCGGTCCTTGGCACCTCGGGGCCGTGCACAGGGATGAGCATCCCTCTGCCTGCACCCGGGCTTCGAGACAGAGGCTCTGGGTGTCCCCGGACCGCAAGCCGAGGGGACGCCCAGCCGTCCCACGCCACCGGACGCCTCCGTCTCCGCCGGCAGCCACCACGGCATCTCCCCGAGCGCCCTTCCTTCTCCCACGAGTGCCCTGCGCCCTCGGTTCCCGCCGGCGGGTTGCGGTGGTTACCCACGCACATCCTCAAAAGCGCCTGGACAAACCAGCGGAGGGAGGGAGCACCACACCTGCTCACGCGCGCGGCCCTCTCCCCGGGGCTCCAGGAGAGACCACCACAGAGGAAAAGCAGGCTGGCAGGCAGACACACAACCCACAGGAGGAGGGTGCCTGGGCCTGAGCCTCTCCTCCTGCGTACGGGACCCCGGGCAAGGCTCAGACCCCACCGGCACTCCGCAGACCCTGGAGGCCTGCCCGGGGTCTCATGGTGACTGCCCAACCCCCGGGCTCTGCCTCCTTAACGGAGCCCAGCACCGGGCGTCACCGCCCTCCGGTTCAGGAGCTGCGGCTTCAACACAGCCTCCAGCGTGGGTCCCAGTCCGTGACCCATCCTGTGCTTCCTTTTTTCCTCTCCCCCGACTCCCAACCGCTGTCTCTCTGCCTTCTGTCACCGCCAGGGAAGTGGCAGAAACCCCATGGAGCCAGGGGTGGGGCGAAAGGGCCTCGCTACGGGCAAGGAGTAACCCGCTGCCCACGCCCGCGTCTTACTGAGGAAGCCGGGAGCAGGAGGGAGGCGCGGCACTGCAAGAGCCGGCCAGCGGGGAGATGTTCGCCGCCTGCGCGGGTCAACAACGTGGCGCGCACTCACCACGCAGGCCGGGCGGCTTCTCTGAGGCCTCCGGGAGCCTGGTCCCAGCATCTACGGCCATACCACCTTGAACGCGCCCATTCTCGTCTGATCTCGGAAGCTAAGCAGGGTCGGGCCTGGTTAGTACTTGGATGGGAGACCGCCTGGGAATACTGGGTGCTGTAGGCTCTTGCCTTCCACTCCTTTTGCGGCCTCCACGCCCCTGGACACTCTGCAGCCGCCAACCCCGCCGCAGGACCCCTGGCCAGCGGGGTTGGCGAGGTGGGGGTGTGGGGGTAGTGGGAGGGTTGGGTCGGGGCATCCGCCGAACCACTGCCTCGCAGCCACGGCCTCGCGCCAGGCGCCTCGGCCCGGTCTGCCCCCCACAGCCCCTTCTCAGTCCGCTTCCCTCCCACAAGCACAAGCACTCATCCGGAAGCCCTTGGCCACGCCCCCTACGCCACCCCCAAACCCCAAGCCCAGGGCTGCCTGCCCGCGCAGGCCTCCAACCGGCCTTGGGTGGCTTTCTCTAGCCAACGCAGTACCGGTCCTTTGCACCTCGGGGCCGAGCACAGGGGTGACCATCCCTCAGCCTGCAGCCGGGCCTCGAGACAGAGGCTCTGGGTGTCCCAGGCCCGCAAGCCGAGGGGACGCCCAGCCGCCCCATCCCACCGGAGGTCTCTGTCTCCGCAGGCGGGCACCGCGGCCCCTCCCCCAGCGCTTTTCCTTCTCCCATGAGAGCCCTGCGCCCTCGGTTCCCGCCGGCCGGCCGCGGTGGCCCCCGGCGCAGAGCCACAAAAGAGCCTGCGCAAATCAGCGGAGGGAGGGAGCACCACACCTGTGCGCGCGCACGGCCCTCTCCTTGGGGCTGCAGGAGAGACCACCACAGGGGAAAAGCAGGCTGGCAGGCAGACACACAACCCACAGGAGGAGGGTGCCTGGGCCTGAGCCTCTCCTCACGCCTGCGGGACCCCGGGCGGGACTCGGACCCCACCGGCCCTCCGCAGACCCTGGAGGCCTGCCCCGGTGTCCCACGGTGACTGCCCACCCCCCCCCCCGGGCTCTGCCTCCTTAAGGGAGCCCAGCACCGGGCGTCACCGCCCTCCGGTGGAGGAGCTGTTGCTTCAACACATCCTCCAGCGTGGGTCCCATTCCGTGACCCAGCCTGTGCTTCCCTCCTTGTTCACCCCCGACTCCCAAGCAATGTCTCTCTGGCTTCTGTCACCGCCAGGGAAGTGGCAGAAACCCCATGGAGCCAGGGGTGGGGCGAAAGTGCCTTGCTGCGGGCAAGGAGTAACCCGCTGCCCACGCCCCCGTCCTACTGAGGAGGCGGGGAGCAGGCGGGAGGCGCGGCACTGCTAGAGTCGGCCAGCAGGGAGATGTTCGCCGCCAGTGCGGCCCAACAACCTGGCGCGCGCTCACCACGCAGGCCGGGGGGCTTCTCTTGGGCCTCCGGGAGCCTGGTCCCAGCATCTACGGCCATACCACCCTGAACGCGCCCATTCTCGTCTGATCTCGGAAGCTAAGCAGGGTCGGGCCTGGTTAGTACTTGGATGGGAGACCGCCTGGGAATACCGGATGTTGTAGGCTTTAGCCCGCCACTCCTTTTGTGGCCGCCACGCCCCTGGACCCTCTGCAGCCGCCATCCCCGCCGCAGGACCCTTGGCCAGCGGGGCTGGGCGGATAAGGGGGGTGGGGGTAGTGGGAGGGTAAGGTCTGAACCGCCGCTGGACCTACAGCCTCGCAGCCCTGGCCTCGCACCAGGAGCCTCGGCCCGGTCTGCTTCCCACAGCCCCTTTTTAGTCCCCTTCCCTCCCACAAGCCCAAGCGGTCAACCGGCAGCCCTTCGCCGTGCCCCCTACATTGCACCCAAAGCCCAAGCCCAGGGCTGCCTACCCGCGCCGGCCTCAAACTGGCCTTGGGCGGCTTTTCCAGCCAAGGCAGTGCCGGTCCTTGGCACCTCGGGGCCGTGCACAGGGATGAGCATCCCTCTGCCTGCACCCGGGCTTCGAGACAGAGGCTCTGGGTGTCCCCGGACCGCAAGCCGAGGGGACGCCCAGCCGTCCCACGCCACCGGACGCCTCCGTCTCCGCCGGCAGCCACCACGGCATCTCCCCGAGCGCCCTTCCTTCTCCCACGAGTGCCCTGCGCCCTCGGTTCCCGCCGGCGGGTTGCGGTGGTTACCCACGCACATCCTCAAAAGCGCCTGGACAAACCAGCGGAGGGAGGGAGCACCACACCTGCTCACGCGCGCGGCCCTCTCCCCGGGGCTCCAGGAGAGACCACCACAGAGGAAAAGCAGGCTGGCAGGCAGACACACAACCCACAGGAGGAGGGTGCCTGGGCCTGAGCCTCTCCTCCTGCGTACGGGACCCCGGGCAAGGCTCAGACCCCACCGGCACTCCGCAGACCCTGGAGGCCTGCCCGGGGTCTCATGGTGACTGCCCAACCCCCGGGCTCTGCCTCCTTAACGGAGCCCAGCACCGGGCGTCACCGCCCTCCGGTTCAGGAGCTGCCGCTTCAACACAGCCTCCAGCGTGGGTCCCAGTCCGTGACCCATCCTGTGCTTCCTTTTTTCCTCTCCCCCGACTCCCAACCGCTGTCTCTCTGCCTTCTGTCACCGCCAGGGAAGTGGCAGAAACCCCATGGAGCCAGGGGTGGGGCGAAAGGGCCTCGCTACGGGCAAGGAGTAACCCGCTGCCCACGCCCGCGTCTTACTGAGGAAGCCTGGAGCAGGAGGGAGGCGCGGCACTGCAAGAGCCGGCCAGCGGGGAGATGTTCGCCGCCTGCGCGGGTCAACAACGTGGCGCGCACTCACCACGCAGGCTGGGCGGCTTCTCTGAGGCCTCCGGGAGCCTGGTCCCAGCATCTACGGCCATACCACCTTGAACGCGCCCATTCTCGTCTGATCTCGGAAGCTAAGCAGGGTCGGCCCTGGTTAGTACTTGGATGGGAGACCGCCTGGGAATACTGGGTGCTGTAGGCTCTTGCCTTCCACTCCTTTTGCGGCCTCCACGCCCCTGGACACTCTGCAGCCGCCAACCCCGCCGCAGGACCCCTGGCCAGCGGGGTTGGCGAGGTGGTGGTGTGGGGGTAGTGGGAGGGTTGGGTCGGGGCATCCGCCGAACCACTGCCTCGCAGCCACGGCCTCGCGCCAGGCGCCTCGGCCCGGTCTGCCCCCCACAGCCCCTTCTCAGTCCGCTTCCCTCCCACAAGCACAAGCACTCATCCGGAAGCCCTTGGCCACGCCCCCTACGCCACCCCCAAACCCCAAGCCCAGGGCTGCCTGCCCGCGCAGGCCTCCAACCGGCCTTGGGTGGCTTTCTCTAGCCAACGCAGTACCGGTCCTTTGCACCTCGGGGCCGAGCACAGGGGTGACCATCCCTCTGCCTGCAGCCGGGCCTCGAGACAGAGGCTCTGGGTGTCCCCGGCCCGCAAGCCGAGGGGACGCCCAGCCGCCCCATCCCATCGGAGGTCTCTGTCTCCGCAGGCGGGCACCGCGGCCCCTCCCCCAGCGCTTTTCCTTCTCCCATGAGAGCCCTGCGCCCTCGGTTCCCGCCGGCCGGCTGCGGTGGCCCCTGGCGCAGAGCCACAAAAGAGCCTGCGCAAATCAGCGGAGGGAGGGAGCACCACACCTGTGCGCGCGCACGGCCCTCTCCTTGGGGCTGCAGGAGAGACCACCACAGGGGAAAAGCAGGCTGGCAGGCAGACACACAACCCACAGGAGGAGGGTGCCTGGGCCTGAGCCTCTCCTCACGCGTGCGGGACCCCGGGCGGGACTCGGACCCCACCGGCCCTCCGCAGACCCTGGAGGCCTGCCCAGGTGTCCCACGGTGACTGCCCACCCCCCCCCCCCGGGCTCTGCCTCCTTAAGGGAGCCCAGCACCGGTCGTCACCGCCCTCCGGTGGAGGAGCTGTTGCTTCAACACAGCCTCCAGCGTGGGTCCCAGTCCGTGACCCAGCCTGTGCTTCCCTCCTTGTTCACCCCCGACTCCCAAGCAATGTCTCTCTGGCTTCTGTCACCGCCAGGGAAGTGGCAGAAACCCCATGGAGCCAGGGGTGGGGCGAAAGTGCCTCGCTGCGGGCAAGGAGTAACCCGCTGCCCACGCCCCCGTCCTACTGAGGAGGCGGGGAGCAGGCGGGAGGCGCGGCACTGCTAGAGTCGGCCAGCAGGGAGATGTTCGCCGCCAGTGCGGCCCAACAACCTGGCGCGCGCTCACCACGCAGGCCGGGGGGCTTCTCTTGGGCCTCCGGGAGCCTGGTCCCAGCATCTACGGCCATACCACCCTGAACGCGCCCATTCTCGTCTGATCTCGGAAGCTAAGCAGGGTCGGGCCTGGTTAGTACTTGGATGGGAGACCGCCTGGGAATACCGGATGTTGTAGGCTTTAGCCCGCCACTCCTTTTGTGGCCGCCACGCCCCTGGACCCTCTGCAGCCGCCATCCCCGCCGCAGGACCCTTGGCCAGCGGGGCTGGGCGGATAAGGGGTGTGGGGGTAGTGGGAGGGTAAGGTCTGAACCGCCGCTGGACCTACAGCCTCGCAGCCCTGGCCTCGCACCAGGAGCCTCGGCCCGGTCTGCTTCCCACAGCCCCTTTTTAGTCCCCTTCCCTCCCACAAGCCCAAGCGGTCAACCGGCAGCCCTTCGCCGTGCCCCCTACATTGCACCCAAAGCCCAAGCCCAGGGCTGCCTACCCGCGCCGGCCTCAAACTGGCCTTGGGCGGCTTTTCCAGCCAAGGCAGTGCCGGTCCTTGGCACCTCGGGGCCGTGCACAGGGATGAGCATCCCTCTGCCTGCACCCGGGCTTCGAGACAGAGGCTCTGGGTGTCCCCGGACCGCAAGCCGAGGGGACGCCCAGCCGTCCCACGCCACCGGACGCCTCCGTCTCCGCCGGCAGCCACCACGGCATCTCCCCGAGCGCCCTTCCTTCTCCCACGAGTGCCCTGCGCCCTCGGTTCCCGCCGGCGGGTTGCGGTGGTTACCCACGCACATCCTCAAAAGCGCCTGGACAAACCAGCGGAGGGAGGGAGCACCACACCTGCTCACGCGCGCGGCCCTCTCCCCGGGGCTCCAGGAGAGACCACCACAGAGGAAAAGCAGGCTGGCAGGCAGACACACAACCCACAGGAGGAGGGTGCCTGGGCCTGAGCCTCTCCTCCTGCGTACGGGACCCCGGGCAAGGCTCAGACCCCACCGGCACTCCGCAGACCCTGGAGGCCTGCCCGGGGTCTCATGGTGACTGCCCAACCCCCGGGCTCTGCCTCCTTAACGGAGCCCAGCACCGGGCGTCACCGCCCTCCGGTTCAGGAGCTGCCGCTTCAACACAGCCTCCAGCGTGGGTCCCAGTCCGTGACCCATCCTGTGCTTCCTTTTTTCCTCTCCCCCGACTCCCAACCGCTGTCTCTCTGCCTTCTGTCACCGCCAGGGAAGTGGCAGAAACCCCATGGAGCCAGGGGTGGGGCGAAAGGGCCTCGCTACGGGCAAGGAGTAACCCGCTGCCCACGCCCGCGTCTTACTGAGGAAGCCGGGAGCAGGAGGGAGGCGCGGCACTGCAAGAGCCGGCCAGCGGGGAGATGTTCGCCGCCTGCGCGGGTCAACAACGTGGCGCGCACTCACCACGCAGGCCGGGCGGCTTCTCTGAGGCCTCCGGGAGCCTGGTCCCAGCATCTACGGCCATACCACCTTGAACGCGCCCATTCTCGTCTGATCTCGGAAGCTAAGCAGGGTCGGGCCTGGTTAGTACTTGGATGGGAGACCGCCTGGGAATACTGGGTGCTGTAGGCTCTTGCCTTCCACTCCTTTTGCGGCCTCCACGCCCCTGGACACTCTGCAGCCGCCAACCCCGCCGCAGGACCCCTGGCCAGCGGGGTTGGCGAGGTGGGGGTGTGGGGGTAGTGGGAGGGTTGGGTCGGGGCATCCGCCGAACCACTGCCTCGCAGCCACGGCCTCGCGCCAGGCGCCTCGGCCCGGTCTGCCCCCCACAGCCCCTTCTCAGTCCGCTTCCCTCCCACAAGCACAAGCACTCATCCGGAAGCCCTTGGCCACGCCCCCTACGCCACCCCCAAACCCCAAGCCCAGGGCTGCCTGCCCGCGCAGGCCTCCAACCGGCCTTGGGTGGCTTTCTCTAGCCAACGCAGTACCGGTCCTTTGCACCTCGGGGCCGAGCACAGGGGTGACCATCCCTCTGCCTGCAGCCGGGCCTCGAGACAGAGGCTCTGGGTGTCCCCGGCCCGCAAGCCGAGGGGACGCCCAGCCGCCCCATCCCACCGGAGGTCTCTGTCTCCGCAGGCGGGCACCGCGGCCCCTCCCCCAGCGCTTTTCCTTCTCCCATGAGAGCCCTGCGCCCTCGGTTCCCGCCGGCCGGCCGCGGTGGCCCCCGGCGCAGAGCCACAAAAGAGCCTGCGCAAATCAGCGGAGGGAGGGAGCACCACACCTGTGCGCGCGCACGGCCCTCTCCTTGGGGCTGCAGGAGAGACCACCACAGGGGAAAAGCAGGCTGGCAGGCAGACACACAACCCACAGGAGGAGGGTGCCTGGGCCTGAGCCTCTCCTCACGCGTGCGGGACCCCGGGCGGGACTCGGACCCCACCGGCCCTCCGCAGACCCTGGAGGCCTGCCCCGGTGTCCCACGGTGACTGCCCACCCCCCCCCCGGGCTCTGCCTCCTTAAGGGAGCCCAGCACCGGGCGTCACCGCCCTCCGGTGGAGGAGCTGTTGCTTCAACACATCCTCCAGCGTGGGTCCCATTCCGTGACCCAGCCTGTGCTTCCCTCCTTGTTCACCCCCGACTCCCAAGCAATGTCTCTCTGGCTTCTGTCACCGCCAGGGAAGTGGCAGAAACCCCATGGAGCCAGGGGTGGGGCGAAAGTGCCTCGCTGCGGGCAAGGAGTAACCCGCTGCCCACGCCCCCGTCCTACTGAGGAGGCGGGGAGCAGGCGGGAGGCGCGGCACTGCTAGAGTCGGCCAGCAGGGAGATGTTCGCCGCCAGTGCGGCCCAACAACCTGGCGCGCGCTCACCACGCAGGCCGGGGGGCTTCTCTTGGGCCTCCGGGAGCCTGGTCCCAGCATCTACGGCCATACCACCCTGAACGCGCCCATTCTCGTCTGATCTCGGAAGCTAAGCAGGGTCGGGCCTGGTTAGTACTTGGATGGGAGACCGCCTGGGAATACCGGATGTTGTAGGCTTTAGCCCGCCACTCCTTTTGTGGCCGCCACGCCCCTGGACCCTCTGCAGCCGCCATCCCCGCCGCAGGACCCTTGGCCAGCGGGGCTGGGCGGATAAGGGGGGTGGGGGTAGTGGGAGGGTAAGGTCTGAACCGCCGCTGGACCTACAGCCTCGCAGCCCTGGCCTCGCACCAGGAGCCTCGGCCCGGTCTGCTTCCCACAGCCCCTTTTTAGTCCCCTTCCCTCCCACAAGCCCAAGCGGTCAACCGGCAGCCCTTCGCCGTGCCCCCTACATTGCACCCAAAGCCCAAGCCCAGGGCTGCCTACCCGCGCCGGCCTCAAACTGGCCTTGGGCGGCTTTTCCAGCCAAGGCAGTGCCGGTCCTTGGCACCTCGGGGCCGTGCACAGGGATGAGCATCCCTCTGCCTGCACCCGGGCTTCGAGACAGAGGCTCTGGGTGTCCCCGGACCGCAAGCCGAGGGGACGCCCAGCCGTCCCACGCCACCGGACGCCTCCGTCTCCGCCGGCAGCCACCACGGCATCTCCCCGAGCGCCCTTCCTTCTCCCACGAGTGCCCTGCGCCCTCGGTTCCCGCCGGCGGGTTGCGGTGGTTACCCACGCACATCCTCAAAAGCGCCTGGACAAACCAGCGGAGGGAGGGAGCACCACACCTGCTCACGCGCGCGGCCCTCTCCCCGGGGCTCCAGGAGAGACCACCACAGAGGAAAAGCAGGCTGGCAGGCAGACACACAACCCACAGGAGGAGGGTGCCTGGGCCTGAGCCTCTCCTCCTGCGTACGGGACCCCGGGCAAGGCTCAGACCCCACCGGCACTCCGCAGACCCTGGAGGCCTGCCCGGGGTCTCATGGTGACTGCCCAACCCCCGGGCTCTGCCTCCTTAACGGAGCCCAGCACCGGGCGTCACCGCCCTCCGGTTCAGGAGCTGCCGCTTCAACACAGCCTCCAGCGTGGGTCCCAGTCCGTGACCCATCCTGTGCTTCCTTTTTTCCTCTCCCCCGACTCCCAACCGCTGTCTCTCTGCCTTCTGTCACCGCCAGGGAAGTGGCAGAAACCCCATGGAGCCAGGGGTGGGGCGAAAGGGCCTCGCTACGGGCAAGGAGTAACCCGCTGCCCACGCCCGCGTCTTACTGAGGAAGCCGGGAGCAGGAGGGAGGCGCGGCACTGCAAGAGCCGGCCAGCGGGGAGATGTTCGCCGCCTGCGCGGGTCAACAACGTGGCGCGCACTCACCACGCAGGCTGGGCGGCTTCTCTGAGGCCTCCGGGAGCCTGGTCCCAGCATCTACGGCCATACCACCTTGAACGCGCCCATTCTCGTCTGATCTCGGAAGCTAAGCAGGGTCGGCCCTGGTTAGTACTTGGATGGGAGACCGCCTGGGAATACTGGGTGCTGTAGGCTCTTGCCTTCCACTCCTTTTGCGGCCTCCACGCCCCTGGACACTCTGCAGCCGCCAACCCCGCCGCAGGACCCCTGGCCAGCGGGGTTGGCGAGGTGGGGGTGTGGGGGTAGTGGGAGGGTTGGGTCGGGGCATCCGCCGAACCACTGCCTCGCAGCCACGGCCTCGCGCCAGGCGCCTCGGCCCGGTCTGCCCCCCACAGCCCCTTCTCAGTCCGCTTCCCTCCCACAAGCACAAGCACTCATCCGGAAGCCCTTGGCCACGCCCCCTACGCCACCCCCAAACCCCAAGCCCAGGGCTGCCTGCCCGCGCAGGCCTCCAACCGGCCTTGGGTGGCTTTCTCTAGCCAACGCAGTACCGGTCCTTTGCACCTCGGGGCCGAGCACAGGGGTGACCATCCCTCTGCCTGCAGCCGGGCCTCGAGACAGAGGCTCTGGGTGTCCCCGGCCCGCAAGCCGAGGGGACGCCCAGCCGCCCCATCCCATCGGAGGTCTCTGTCTCCGCAGGCGGGCACCGCGGCCCCTCCCCCAGCGCTTTTCCTTCTCCCATGAGAGCCCTGCGCCCTCGGTTCCCGCCGGCCGGCTGCGGTGGCCCCTGGCGCAGAGCCACAAAAGAGCCTGCGCAAATCAGCGGAGGGAGGGAGCACCACACCTGTGCGCGCGCACGGCCCTCTCCTTGGGGCTGCAGGAGAGACCACCACAGGGGAAAAGCAGGCTGGCAGGCAGACACACAACCCACAGGAGGAGGGTGCCTGGGCCTGAGCCTCTCCTCACGCGTGCGGGACCCCGGGCGGGACTCGGACCCCACCGGCCCTCCGCAGACCCTGGAGGCCTGCCCAGATGTCCCACGGTGACTGCCCACCCCCCCCCCCCCGGGCTCTGCCTCCTTAAGGGAGCCCAGCACCGGTCGTCACCGCCCTCCGGTGGAGGAGCTGTTGCTTCAACACAGCCTCCAGCGTGGGTCCCAGTCCGTGACCCAGCCTGTGCTTCCCTCCTTGTTCACCCCCGACTCCCAAGCAATGTCTCTCTGGCTTCTGTCACCGCCAGAGAAGTGGCAGAAACCCCATGGAGCCAGGGGTGGGGCGAAAGTGCCTCGCTGCGGGCAAGGAGTAACCCGCTGCCCACGCCCCCGTCCTACTGAGGAGGCGGGGAGCAGGCGGGAGGCGCGGCACTGCTAGAGTCGGCCAGCAGGGAGATGTTCGCCGCCAGTGCGGCCCAACAACCTGGCGCGCGCTCACCACGCAGGCCGGGGGGCTTCTCTTGGGCCTCCGGGAGCCTGGTCCCAGCATCTACGGCCATACCACCCTGAACGCGCCCATTCTCGTCTGATCTCGGAAGCTAAGCAGGGTCGGGCCTGGTTAGTACTTGGATGGGAGACCGCCTGGGAATACCGGATGTTGTAGGCTTTAGCCCGCCACTCCTTTTGTGGCCGCCACGCCCCTGGACCCTCTGCAGCCGCCATCCCCGCTGCAGGACCCTTGGCCAGCGGGGCTGGGCGGATAAGGGGGGTGGGGGTAGTGGGAGGGTAAGGTCTGAACCGCCGCTGGACCTACAGCCTCGCAGCCCCGGCCTCGCACCAGGAGCCTCGGCCCGGTCTGCTTCCCACAGCCCCTTCTCAGTCCCCTTCCCTCCCACAAGCCCAAGCGGTCAACCGGCAGCCCTTCGCCGTGCCCCCTACATTGCACCCAAAGCCCAAGCCCAGGGCTGCCTACCCGCGCCGGCCTCAAACTGGCCTTGGGCGGCTTTTCCAGCCAAGGCAGTGCCGGTCCTTGGCACCTCGGGGCCGTGCACAGGGATGAGCATCCCTCTGCCTGCACCCGGGCTTCGAGACAGAGGCTCTGGGTGTCCCCGGACCGCAAGCCGAGGGGACGCCCAGCCGTCCCACGCCACCGGACGCCTCCGTCTCCGCCGGCAGCCACCACGGCATCTCCCCGAGCGCCCTTCCTTCTCCCACGAGTGCCCTGCGCCCTCGGTTCCCGCCGGCGGGTTGCGGTGGTTACCCAGGCACATCCTCAAAAGCGCCTGGACAAACCAGCGGAGGGAGGGAGCACCACACCTGCTCACGCGCGCGGCTCTCTCCCAGGGGCTCCAGGAGAGACCACCACAGAGGAAAAGCAGGCTGGCAGGCAGACACACAACCCATAGGAGTAGGGTGCCTGGGCCTGAGCCTCTCCTCCTGCGTACGGGACCCCGGGCAAGGCTCAGACCCCACCGGCACTCCGCAGACCCTGGAGGCCTGCCCGGGGTCTCATGGTGACTGCCCAACCCCCGGGCTCTGCCTCCTTAACGGAGCCCAGCACCGGGCGTCACCGCCCTCCGGTTCAGGAGCTGCCGCTTCAACACAGCCTCCAGCGTGGGTCCCAGTCCGTGACCCATCCTGTGCTTCCTTTTTTCCTCACCCCCGACTCCCAACCGCTGTCTCTCTGCCTTCTGTCACCGCCAGGGAAGTGGCAGAAACCCCATGGAGCCAGGGGTGGGGCGAAAGGGCCTCGCTACGGGCAAGGAGTAACCCGCTGCCCACGCCCACGTCATACTGAGGAAGCCGGGAGCAGGAGGGAGGCGCGGCACTGCAAGAGCCGGCCAGCGGGGAGATGTTCGCCGCCTGCGCGGGTCAACAACGTGGCACGCACTCACCACGCAGGCCGGGCGGCTTCTCTTAGGCCTCCGGGAGCCTGGTCCCATCATCTACGGCCATACCACCTTGAACGCGCCCATTCTCGTCTGATCTCGGAAGCTAAGCAGGGTCGGGCCTGGTTAGTACTTGGATGGGAGACCGCCTGGGAATACTGGGTGCTGTAGGCTCTTGCCTTCCACTCCTTTTGCGGCCTCCACGCCCCTGGACACTCTGCAGCCGCCAACCCCGCCGCAGGACCCCTGGCCAGCGGGGTTGGCGAGGTGGGGGTGTGGGGGTAGTGGGAGGGTTGGGTCGGGGCATCCGCCGAACCACTGCCTCGCAGCCACGGCCTCGCGCCAGGCGCCTCGGCCCGGTCTGCCCCCCACAGCCCCTTCTCAGTCCGCTTCCCTCCCACAAGCACAAGCACATATCCGGAAGCCCTTGGCCACGCCCCCTACGCCACCCCCAAACCCCAAGCCCAGGGCTGCCTGCCCGCGCAGGCCTCCAACCGGCCTTGGGTGGCTTTCTCTAGCCAACGCAGTACCGGTCCTTTGCACCTCGGGGCCGAGCACAGGGGTGACCATCCCTCTGCCTGCAGCCGGGCCTCGAGACAGAGGCTCTGGGTGTCCCCGGCCCGCAAGCCGAGGGGACGCCCAGCCGCCCCATCCCACCGGAGGTCTCTGTCTCCGCAGGCGGGCACCGCGGCCCCTCCCCCAGCGCCCTTTTTTCTCCCACGAGAGCCCTGCGCCCTCGGTTCCCGCCGGCCGGCCGCGGTGGCCCCCGGCGCAGAGCCACAAAAGAGCCTGCGCAAATCAGCGGATGGAGGGAGCACCACACCTGTGCGCGCGCACGGCCCTCTCCTTGGGGCTGCAGGAGAGACCACCACAGGGGAAAAGCAGGCTGGCAGGCAGACACACAACCCACAGGAGGAGGGTGCCTGGGCCTGAGCCTCTCCTCACGCGTGCGGGACCCCGGGCGGGACTCGGACCCCACCGGCCCTCCGCAGACCCTGGAGGCCTGCCCCGGTGTCCCACGGTGACTGCCCACCCCCCTGGGCTCTGCCTCCTTAACGGAGCCCAGCACCGGGCGTCACCGCCCTCCGGTGGAGGAGCTGTTGCTTCAACACAGCCTCCAGCGTGGGTCCCAGTCCGTGACCCAGCCTGTGCTTCCCTCCTTGTTCACCCCCGACTCCCAAGCACTGTCTCTCTGGCTTCTGTCACCGCCAGGGAAGTGGCAGAAACCCCATGGAGCCAGGGGTGGGGCGAAAGTGCCTCGCTGCGGGCAAGGAGTAAAAGGAGTAACGCGCTGCCCACGCCCCCGTCCTACTGAGGAGGCGGGGAGCAGGCGGGAGGCGCAGCACTGCTAGAGTCGGCCAGCAGGGAGATGTTCGCCGCCAGTGCGGCCCAACAACCTGGCGCGCGCTCACCACGCAGGCCGGGGGGCTTCTCTTGGGCCTCCGGGAGCCTGGTCCCAGCATCTACGGCCATACCACCCTGAACGCGCCCATTCTCGTCTGATCTCGGAAGCTAAGCAGGGTCGGGCCTGGTTAGTACTAGGATGGGAGACCGCCTGGGAATACCGGATGTTGTAGGCTTTAGCCCGCCACTCCTTTTGTGGCCGCCACGCCCCTGGACCCTCTGCAGCCGCCATCCCCGCCGCAGGACCCTTGGCCAGCGGGGCTGGGCGGATAAGGGGGGTGGGGGTAGTGGGAGGGTAAGGTCTGAACCGCCGCTGGACCTACAGCCTCGCAGCCCCGGCCTCGCACCAGGAGCCTCGGCCCGGTCTGCTTCCCACAGCCCCTTCTTAGTCCCCTTCCCTCCCACAAGCCCAAGCGGTCAACCGGCAGCCCTTCGCCGTGCCCCCTACATTGCACCCAAAGCCCAAGCCCAGGGCTGCCTACGCGCGCCGGCCTCAAACTGGCCTTGGGCGGCTTTTCCAGCCAAGGCAGTGCCGGTCCTTGGCACCTCGGGGCCGTGCACAGGGATGAGCATCCCTCTGCCTGCACCCGGGCTTCGAGACAGAGGCTCTGGGTGTCCCCGGACCGCAAGCCGAGGGGACGCCCAGCCGTCCCACGCCACCGGACGCCTCCGTCTCCGCCGGCAGCCACCACGGCATCTCCCCGAGCGCCCTTCCTTCTCCCACGAGTGCCCTGCGCCCTCGGTTCCCGCCGGCGGGTTGCGGTGGTTACCCAGGCACATCCTCAAAAGCGCCTGGACAAACCAGCGGAGGGAGGGAGCACCACACCTGCTCACGCGCGCGGCCCTCTCCCCAGGGCTCCAGGAGAGACCACCACAGAGGAAAAGCAGGCTGGCAGGCAGACACACAACCCACAGGAGTAGGGTGCCTGGGCCTGAGCCTCTCCTCCTGCGTACCGGACCCCGGGCAAGGCTCAGACCCCACCGGCACTCCGCAGACCCTGGAGGCCTGCCCGGGGTCTCATGGTGACTGCCCAACCCCCGGGCTCTGCCTCCTTAACGGAGCCCAGCACCGGGCGTCACCGCCCTCCGGTTCAGGAGCTGCCGCTTCAACACAGCCTCCAGCGTGGGTCCCAGTCCGTGACCCATCCTGTGCTTCCTTTTTTCCTCACCCCCGACTCCCAACCGCTGTCTCTCTGCCTTCTGTCACCGCCAGGGAAGTGGCAGAAACCCCATGGAGCCAGGGGTGGGGCGAAAGGGCCTGGCTACGGGCAAGGAGTAACCCGCTGCCCACGCCCGCGTCTTACTGAGGAAGCCGGGAGCAGGAGGGAGGCGCGGCACTGCAAGAGCCGGCCAGCGGGGAGATGTTCGCCGCCTGCGCGGGTCAACAACGTGGCGCGCACTCACCACGCAGGCCGGGCAGCTTCTCTGAGGCCTCCGGGAGCCTGGTCCCAGCATCTACAACCATACCACCTTGAACGCGCCCATTCTTGTCTGATCTCGGAAGCTAAGCAGGGTCGGGCCTGGTTAGTACTTGGATGGGAGACCGCCTGGGAATACTGGGTGCTGTAGGCTCTTGCCTTCCACTCCTTTTGCGGCCGCCACGCCCCTGGACACTCTGCAGCCGCCAACCCCGCCGCAGGACCCCTGGCCAGCGGGGTTGGCGAGGTGGGGGTGTGGGGGTAGTGGGAGGGTTGGGTCGGGGCATCCGCCGAACCACTGCCTCGCAGCCACGGCCTCGCGCCAGGCGCCTCGGCCCGGTCTGCCTCCCACAGCCCCTTCTCAGTCCGCTTCCCTCCCACAAGCACAAGCACTCATCCGGAAGCCCTTGGCCACGCCCCCTACGCCACCCCCAAACCCCAAGCCCAGGGCTGCCTGCCCGCGCAGGCCTCCAACCGGCCTTGGGTGGCTTTCTCTAGCCAACGCAGTACCGGTCCTTTGCACCTCGGGGCCGAGCACAGGGGTGACCATCCCTCTGCCTGCAGCCGGGCCTCGAGACAGAGGCTCTGGGTGTCCCCGGCCCGCAAGCCGAGGGGACGCCCAGCCGCCCCATCCCACCGGAGGTCTCTGTCTCCGCAGGCGGGCACCGCGGCCCCTCCCCCAGCGCCCTTCCTTCTCCCACGAGAGCCCTGCGCCCTCGGTTCCCGCCGGCCGGCCGCGGTGGCCCCCGGCGCAGAGCCACAAAAGAGCCTGCGCAAATCAGCGGAGGGAGGGAGCACCACACCTGTGCGCGCGCACGGCCCTCTCCTTGGGGCTGCAGGAGAGACCACCACAGGGGAAAAGCAGGCTGGCAGGCAGACACACAACCCACAGGAGGAGGGTGCCTGGGCCTGAGCCTCTCCTCACGCGTGCGGGACCCCGGGCGGGACTCGGACCCCACCGGCCCTCCGCAGACCCTGGAGGCCTGCCCTGGTGTCCCACGGTGACTGCCCACCCCCCCGGGCTCTGCCTCCTTAACGGAGCCCAGCACCGGGCGTCACCGCCCTCCGGTGGAGGAGCTGTTGCTTCAACACAGCCTCCAGCGTGGGTCCCAGTCCTTGACCCAGCCTGTGCTTCCCTCCTTGTTCACCCCCGACTCCCAAGCAGTGTCTCTCTGGCTTCCGTCACCGCCAGGGAAGTGGCAGAAACCCCATGGAGCCAGGGGTCGGGCGAAAGTGCCTCGCTGCGGGCAAGGAGTAACCCGCTGCCCACGCCCCCGTCCTACTGAGGAGGCGGGGAGCAGGCGGGAGGCGCGGCACTGCTAGAGTCGGCCAGCAGGGAGATGTTCGCCGCCAGTGCGGCCCAACAACCTGGCGCGCGCTCACCACGCAGGCCGGGGGGCTTCTCTTGGGCCTCCGGGAGCCTGGTCCCAGCATCTACGGCCATACCACCCTGAACGCGCCCATTCTCGTCTGATCTCGGAAGCTAAGCAGGGTCGGGCCTGGTTAGTACTTGGATGGGAGACCGCCTGGGAATACCGGATGTTGTAGGCTTTAGCCCGCCACTCCTTTTGTGGCCGCCACGCCCCTGGACCCTCTGCAGCCGACATCCCCGCCGCAGGACCCTTGGCCAGCGGGGCTGGGCGGATAAGGGGGGTGGGGGTAGTGGGAGGGTAAGGTCTGAACCGCCGCTGGACCTACAGCCTCGCAGCCCCGGCCTCGCACCAGGAGCCTCGGCCCGGTCTGCTTCCCACAGCCCCTTCTTAGTCCCCTTCCCTCCCACAAGCCCAAGCGGTCAACCGGCAGCCCTTCGCCGTGCCCCCTACATTGCACCCAAAGCCCAAGCCCAGGGCTGCCTACCCGCGCCGGCCTCAAACTGGCCTTGGGCGGCTTTTCCAGCCAAGGCAGTGCCGGTCCTTGGCACCTCGGGGCCGTGCACAGGGATGAGCATCCCTCTGCCTGCACCCGGGCTTCGAGACAGAGGCTCTGGGTGTCCCCGGACCGCAAGCCGAGGGGACGCCCAGCCGTCCCACGCCACCGGACGCCTCCGTCTCCGCCGGCAGCCACCACGGCATCTCCCCGAGCGCCCTTCCTTCTCCCACGAGTGCCCTGCGCCCTCGGTTCCCGCCGGCGGGTTGCGGTGGTTACCCAGGCACATCCTCAAAAGCGCCTGGACAAACCAGCGGAGGGAGGGAGCACCACACCTGCTCACGCGCGCGGCCCTCTCCACGGGGCTCCAGGAGAGACCACCACAGAGGAAAAGCAGGCTGGCAGGCAGACACACAACCCACAGGAGGAGGGTGCCTGGGCCTGAGCCTCTCCTCCTGCGTACGGGACCCCGGGCAAGGCTCAGACCCCACCGGCACTCCGCAGACCCTGGAGGCCTGCCCGGGGTCTCATGGTGACTGCCCAACCCCCGGGCTCTGCCTCCTTAACGGAGCCCAGCACCGGGCGTCACCGCCCTCCGGTTCAGGAGCTGCCGCTTCAACACAGCCTCCAGCGTGGGTCCCAGTCCGTGACCCATCCTGTGCTTCCTTTTTTCCTCACTCCCGACTCCCAACCGCTGTCTCTCTGCCTTCTGTCACCGCCAGGGAAGTGGCAGAAACCCCATGGAGCCAGGGGTGGGGCGAAAGGGCCTCGCTACGGGCAAGGAGTAACCCGCTGCCCACGCCCGCGTCTTACTGAGGAAGCCGGGAGCAGGAGGGAGGCGCGGCACTGCAAGAGCCGGCCAGCGGGGAGATGTTCGCCGCCTGCGCGGGTCAACAACGTGGCGCGCACTCACCACGCAGGCCGGGCGGCTTCTCTGAGGCCTCCGGGAGCCTGGTCCCAGCATCTACGGCCATACCACCTTGAACGCGCCCATTCTTGTCTGATCTCGGAAGCTAAGCAGGGTCGGGCCTGGTTAGTACTTGGATGGGAGACCGCCTGGGAATACTGGGTGCTGTAGGCTCTTGCCTTCCACTCCTTTTGCGGCCGCCACGCCCCTGGACACTCTGCAGCCGCCAACCCCGCCGCAGGACCCCTGGCCAGCGGGGTTGGCGAGGTGGGGGTGTGGGGGTAGTGGGAGGGTTGGGTCGGGGCATCCGCCGAACCACTGCCTCGCAGCCACGGCCTCGCGCCAGGCGCCTCGGCCCGGTCTGCCCCCCACAGCCCCTTCTCAGTCCGCTTCCCTCCCACAAGCACAAGCAGTCATCCGGAAGCCCTTGGCCACGCCCCCTACGCCACCCCCAAACCCCAAGCCCAGGGCTGCCTGCCCGCGCAGGCCTCCAACCGGCCTTGGGTGGCTTTCTCTAGCCAACGCAGTACCGGTCCTTTGCACCTCGGGGCCGAGCACAGGGGTGACCATCCCTCTGCCTGCAGCCGGGCCTCGAGACAGAGGCTCTGGGTGTCCCCGGCCCGCAAGCCGAGGGGACGCCCAGCCGCCCCATCCCACCGGAGGTCTCTGTCTCCGCAGGCGGGCACCGCGGCCCCTCCCCCAGCGCCCTTCCTTCTCCCACGAGAGCCCTGCGCCCTCGGTTCCCGCCGGCCGGCCGCGGTGGCCCCCGGCGCAGAGCCACAAAAGAGCCTGCGCAAATCAGCGGAGGGAGGGAGCACCACACCTGTGCGCGCGCACGGCCCTCTCCTTGGGGCTGCAGGAGAGACCACCACAGGGGAAAAGCAGGCTGGCAGGCAGACACACAACCCACAGGAGGAGGGTGCCTGGGCCTGAGCCTCTCCTCACGCGTGCGGGACCCCGGGCGGGACTCGGACCCCACCGGCCCTCCGCAGACCCTGGAGGCCTGCCCCGGTGTCCCACGGTGACTGCCCACCCCCCCGGGCTCTGCCTCCTTAACGGAGCCCAGCACCGGGCGTCACCGCCCTCCGGTGGAGGAGCTGTTGCTTCAACACAGCCTCCAGCGTGGGTCCCAGTCCGTGACCCAGCCTGTGCTTCCCTCCTTGTTCACCCCCGACTCCCAAGCAGTGTCTCTCTGGCTTCCGTCACCGCCAGGGAAGTGGCAGAAACCCCATGGAGCCAGGGGTCGGGCGAAAGTGCCTCGCTGCGGGCAAGGAGTAACCCGCTGCCCACGCCCCCGTCCTACTGAGGAGGCGGGGAGCAGGCGGGAGGCGCGGCACTGCTAGAGTCGGCCAGCAGGGAGATGTTCGCCGCCAGTGCGGCCCAACAACCTGGCGCGCGCTCACCACGCAGGCCGGGGGGCTTCTCTTGGGCCTCCGGGAGCCTGGTCCCAGCATCTACGGCCATACCACCCTGAACGCGCCCATTCTCGTCTGATCTCGGAAGCTAAGCAGGGTCGGGCCTGGTTAGTACTTGGATGGGAGACCGCCTGGGAATACCGGATGTTGTAGGCTTTAGCCCGCCACTCCTTTTGTGGCCGCCACGCCCCTGGACCCTCTGCAGCCGCCATCCCCGCCGCAGGACCCTTGGCCAGCGGGGCTGGGCGGATAAGGGGGGTGGGGGTAGTGGGAGGGTAAGGTCTGAACCGCCGCTGGACCTACAGCCTCGCAGCCCCGGCCTCGCACCAGGAGCCTCGGCCCGGTCTGCTTCCCACAGCCCCTTCTTAGTCCCCTTCCCTCCCACAAGCCCAAGCGGTCAACCGGCAGCCCTTCGCCGTGCCCCCTACATTGCACCCAAAGCCCAAGCCCAGGGCTGCCTACCCGCGCCGGCCTCAAACTGGCCTTGGGCGGCTTTTCCAGCCAAGGCAGTGCCGGTCCTTGGCACCTCGGGGCCGTGCACAGGGATGAGCATCCCTCTGCCTGCACCCGGGCTTCGAGACAGAGGCTCTGGGTGTCCCCGGACCGCAAGCCGAGGGGACGCCCAGCCGTCCCACGCCACCGGACGCCTCCGTCTCCGCCGGCAGCCACCACGGCATCTCCCCGAGCGCCCTTCCTTCTCCCACGAGTGCCCTGCGCCCTCGGTTCCCGCCGGCGGGTTGCGGTGGTTACCCAGGCACATCCTCAAAAGCGCCTGGACAAACCAGCGGAGGGAGGGAGCACCACACCTGCTCACGCGCGCGGCCCTCTCCCCGGGGCTCCAGGAGAGACCACCACAGAGGAAAAGCAGGCTGGCAGGCAGACACACAACCCACAGGAGGAGGGTGCCTGGGCCTGAGCCTCTCCTCCTGCGTACGGGACCCCGGGCAAGGCTCAGACCCCACCGGCACTCCGCAGTCCCTGGAGGCCTGCCCGGGGTCTCATGGTGACTGCCCAAACCCCGGGCTCTGCCTCCTTAACGGAGCCCAGCACCGGGCGTCACCGCCCTCCGGTTCAGGAGCTGCCGCTTCAACACAGCCTCCAGCGTGGGTCCCAGTCCGTGACCCATCCTGTGCTTCCTTTTTTCCTCACCCCCGACTCCCAACCGCTGTCTCTCTGCCTTCTGTCACCGCCAGGGAAGTGGCAGAAACCCCATGGAGCCAGGGGTGGGGCGAAAGGGCCTCGCTACGGGCAAGGAGTAACCCGCTGCCCACGCCCGCGTCTTACTGAGGAAGCCGGGAGCAGGAGGGAGGCGCGGCACTGCAAGAGCCGGCCAGCGGGGAGATGTTCGCCGCCTGCGCGGGTCAACAACGTGGCGCGCACTCACCACGCAGGCCGGGCGGCTTCTCTGAGGCCTCCGGGAGCCTGGTCCCAGCATCTACGGCCATACCACCTTGAACGCGCCCATTCTTGTCTGATCTCGGAAGCTAAGCAGGGTCGGGCCTGGTTAGTACTTGGATGGGAGACCGCCTGGGAATACTGGGTGCTGTAGGCTCTTGCCTTCCACTCCTTTTGCGGCCGCCACGCCCCTGGACACTCTGCAGCCGCCAACCCCGCCGCAGGACCCCTGGCCAGCGGGGTTGGCGAGGTGGGGGTGTGGGGGTAGTGGGAGGGTTGGGTCGGGGCATCCGCCGAACCACTGCCTCGCAGCCACGGCCTCGCGCCAGGCGCCTCGGCCCGGTCTGCCCCCCACAGCCCCTTCTCAGTCCGCTTCCCTCCCACAAGCACAAGCAGTCATCCGGAAGCCCTTGGCCACGCCCCCTACGCCACCCCCAAACCCCAAGCCCAGGGCTGCCTGCCCGCGCAGGCCTCCAACCGGCCTTGGGTGGCTTTCTCTAGCCAACGCAGTACCGGTCCTTTGCACCTCGGGGCCGAGCACAGGGGTGACCATCCCTCTGCCTGCAGCCGGGCCTCGAGACAGAGGCTCTGGGTGTCCCCGGCCCGCAAGCCGAGGGGACGCCCAGCCGCCCCATCCCACCGGAGGTCTCTGTCTCCGCAGGCGGGCACCGCGGCCCCTCCCCCAGCGCCCTTCCTTCTCCCACGAGAGCCCTGCGCCCTCGGTTCCCGCCGGCCGGCCGCGGTGGCCCCCGGCGCAGAGCCACAAAAGAGCCTGCGCAAATCAGCGGAGGGAGGGAGCACCACACCTGTGCGCGCGCACGGCCCTCTCCTTGGGGCTGCAGGAGAGACCACCACAGGGGAAAAGCAGGCTGGCAGGCAGACACACAACCCACAGGAGGAGGGTGCCTGGGCCTGAGCCTCTCCTCACGCGTGCGGGACCCCGGGCGGGACTCGGACCCCACCGGCCCTCCGCAGACCCTGGAGGCCTGCCCCGGTGTCCCACGGTGACTGCCCACCCCCCCGGGCTCTGCCTCCTTAACGGAGCCCAGCACCGGGCGTCACCGCCCTCCGGTGGAGGAGCTGTTGCTTCAACACAGCCTCCAGCGTGGGTCCCAGTCCGTGACCCAGCCTGTGCTTCCCTCCTTGTTCACCCCCGACTCCCAAGCAGTGTCTCTCTGGCTTCCGTCACCGCCAGGGAAGTGGCAGAAACCCCATGGAGCCAGGGGTCGGGCGAAAGTGCCTCGCTGCGGGCAAGGAGTAACCCGCTGCCCACGCCCCCGTCCTACTGAGGAGGCGGGGAGCAGGCGGGAGGCGCGGCACTGCTAGAGTCGGCCAGCAGGGAGATGTTCGCCGCCAGTGCGGCCCAACAACCTGGCGCGCGCTCACCACGCAGGCCGGGGGGCTTCTCTTGGGCCTCCGGGAGCCTGGTCCCAGCATCTACGGCCATACCACCCTGAACGCGCCCATTCTCGTCTGATCTCGGAAGCTAAGCAGGGTCGGGCCTGGTTAGTACTTGGATGGGAGACCGCCTGGGAATACCGGATGTTGTAGGCTTTAGCCCGCCACTCCTTTTGTGGCCGCCACGCCCCTGGACCCTCTGCAGCCGCCATCCCCGCCGCAGGACCCTTGGCCAGCGGGGCTGGGCGGATAAGGGGGGTGGGGGTAGTGGGAGGGTAAGGTCTGAACCGCCGCTGGACCTACAGCCTCGCAGCCCCGGCCTCGCACCAGGAGCCTCGGCCCGGTCTGCTTCCCACAGCCCCTTCTTAGTCCCCTTCCCTCCCACAAGCCCAAGCGGTCAACCGGCAGCCCTTCGCCGTGCCCCCTACATTGCACCCAAAGCCCAAGCCCAGGGCTGCCTACCCGCGCCGGCCTCAAACTGGCCTTGGGCGGCTTTTCCAGCCAAGGCAGTGCCGGTCCTTGGCACCTCGGGGCCGTGCACAGGGATGAGCATCCCTCTGCCTGCACCCGGGCTTCGAGACAGAGGCTCTGGGTGTCCCCGGACCGCAAGCCGAGGGGACGCCCAGCCGTCCCACGCCACCGGACGCCTCCGTCTCCGCCGGCAGCCACCACGGCATCTCCCCGAGCGCCCTTCCTTCTCCCACGAGTGCCCTGCGCCCTCGGTTCCCGCCGGCGGGTTGCGGTGGTTACCCAGGCACATCCTCAAAAGCGCCTGGACAAACCAGCGGAGGGAGGGAGCACCACACCTGCTCACGCGCGCGGCCCTCTCCCCGGGGCTCCAGGAGAGACCACCACAGAGGAAAAGCAGGCTGGCAGGCAGACACACAACCCACAGGAGGAGGGTGCCTGGGCCTGAGCCTCTCCTCCTGCGTACGGGACCCCGGGCAAGGCTCAGACCCCACCGGCACTCCGCAGACCCTGGAGGCCTGCCCGGGGTCTCATGGTGACTGCCCAACCCCCGGGCTCTGCCTCCTTAACGGAGCCCAGCACCGGGCGTCACCGCCCTCCGGTTCAGGAGCTGCCGCTTCAACACAGCCTCCAGCGTGGGTCCCAGTCCGTGACCCATCCTGTACTTCCTTTTTTCCTCACCCCCGACTCCCAACCGCTGTCTCTCTGCCTTCTGTCACCGCCAGGGAAGTGGCAGAAACCCCATGGAGCCAGGGGTGGGGCGAAAGGGCCTCGCTACGGGCAAGGAGTAACCCGCTGCCCACGCCCGCGTCTTACTGAGGAAGCCGGGAGCAGGAGGGAGGCGCGGCACTGCAAGAGCCGGCCAGCGGGGAGATGTTCGCCGCCTGCGCGGGTCAACAACGTGTTGCGCACTCACCACGCAGGCCGGGCGGCTTCTCTGAGGCCTCCGGGAGCCTGGTCCCAGCATCTACGGCCATACCACCTTGAACGCGCCCATTCTTGTCTGATCTCGGAAGCTAAGCAGGGTCGGGCCTGGTTAGTACTTGGATGGGAGACCGCCTGGGAATACTGGGTGCTGTAGGCTCTTGCCTTCCACTCCTTTTGCGGCCGCCACGCCCCTGGACACTCTGCAGCCGCCAACCCCGCCGCAGGACCCCTGGCCAGCGGGGTTGGCGAGGTGGGGGTGTGGGGGTAGTGGGAGGGTTGGGTCGGGGCATCCGCCGAACCACTGCCTCGCAGCCACGGCCTCGCGCCAGGCGCCTCGGCCCGGTCTGCCCCCCACAGCCCCTTCTCAGTCCGCTTCCCTCCCACAAGCACAAGCACTCATCCGGAAGCCCTTGGCCACGCCCCCTACGCCACCCCCAAACCCCAAGCCCAGGGCTGCCTGCCCGCGCAGGCCTCCAACCGGCCTTGGGTGGCTTTCTCTAGCCAACGCAGTACCGGTCCTTTGCACCTCGGGGCCGAGCACAGGGGTGACCATCCCTCTGCCTGCAGCCGGGCCTCGAGACAGAGGCTCTGGGTGTCCCCGGCCCGCAAGCCGAGGGGACGCCCAGCCGCCCCATCCCACCGGAGGTCTCTGTCTCCGCAGGCGGGCACCGCGGCCCCTCCCCCAGCGCCCTTCCTTCTCCCACGAGAGCCCTGCGCCCTCGGTTCCCGCCGGCCGGCCGCGGTGGCCCCCGGCGCAGAGCCACAAAAGAGCCTGCGCAAATCAGCGGAGGGAGGGAGCACCACACCTGTGCGCGCGCACGGCCCTCTCCTTGGGGCTGCAGGAGAGACCACCACAGGGGAAAAGCAGGCTGGCAGGCAGACACACAACCCACAGGAGGAGGGTGCCTGGGCCTGAGCCTCTCCTCACGCGTGCGGGACCCCGGGCGGGACTCGGACCCCACCGGCCCTCCGCAGACCCTGGAGGCCTGCCCCGGTGTCCCACGGTGACTGCCCACCCCCCCTGGCTCTGCCTCCTTAACGGAGCCCAGCACCGGGCGTCACCGCCCTCCGGTGGAGGAGCTGTTGCTTCAACACAGCCTCCAGCGTGGGTCCCAGTCCGTGACCCAGCCTGTGCTTCCCTCCTTGTTCACCCCCGACTCCCAAGCAGTGTCTCTCTGGCTTCCGTCACCGCCAGGGAAGTGGCAGAAACCCCATGGAGCCAGGGGTCGGGCGAAAGTGCCTCGCTGCGGGCAAGGAGTAACCCGCTGCCCACGCCCCCGTCCTACTGAGGAGGCGGGGAGCAGGCGGGAGGCGCGGCACTGCTAGAGTCGGCCAGCAGGGAGATGTTCGCCGCCAGTGCGGCCCAACAACCTGGCGCGCGCTCACCACGCAGGCCGGGGGGCTTCTCTTGGGCCTCCGGGAGCCTGGTCCCAGCATCTACGGCCATACCACCCTGAACGCGCCCATTCTCGTCTGATCTCGGAAGCTAAGCAGGGTCGGGCCTGGTTAGTACTTGGATGGGAGACCGCCTGGGAATACCGGATGTTGTAGGCTTTAGCCCGCCACTCCTTTTGTGGCCGCCACGCCCCTGGACCCTCTGCAGCCGCCATCCCCGCCGCAGGACCCTTGGCCAGCGGGGCTGGGCGGATAAGGGGGGTGGGGGTAGTGGGAGGGTAAGGTCTGAACCGCCGCTGGACCTACAGCCTCGCAGCCCCGGCCTCGCACCAGGAGCCTCGGCCCGGTCTGCTTCCCACAGCCCCTTCTTAGTCCCCTTCCCTCCCACAAGCCCAAGCGGTCAACCGGCAGCCCTTCGCCGTGCCCCCTACATTGCACCCAAAGCCCAAGCCCAGGGCTGCCTACCCGCGCCGGCCTCAAACTGGCCTTGGGCGGCTTTTCCAGCCAAGGCAGTGCCGGTCCTTGGCACCTCGGGGCCGTGCACAGGGATGAGCATCCCTCTGCCTGCACCCGGGCTTCGAGACAGAGGCTCTGGGTGTCCCCGGACCGCAAGCCGAGGGGACGCCCAGCCGTCCCACGCCACCGGACGCCTCCGTCTCCGCCGGCAGCCACCACGGCATCTCCCCGAGCGCCCTTCCTTCTCCCACGAGTGCCCTGCGCCCTCGGTTCCCGCCGGCGGGTTGCGGTGGTTACCCAGGCACATCCTCAAAAGCGCCTGGACAAACCAGCGGAGGGAGGGAGCACCACACCTGCTCACGCGCGCGGCCCTCTCCCCGGGGCTCCAGGAGAGACCACCACAGAGGAAAAGCAGGCTGGCAGGCAGACACACAACCCACAGGAGGAGGGTGCCTGGGCCTGAGCCTCTCCTCCTGCGTACGGGACCCCGGGCAAGGCTCAGACCCCACCGGCACTCCGCAGACCCTGGAGGCCTGCCCGGGGTCTCATGGTGACTGCCCAACCCCCGGGCTCTGCCTCCTTAACGGAGCCCAGCACCGGGCGTCACCGCCCTCCGGTTCAGGAGCTGCCGCTTCAACACAGCCTCCAGCGTGGGTCCCAGTCCGTGACCCATCCTGTGCTTCCTTTTTTCCTCACCCCCGACTCCCAACCGCTGTCTCTCTGCCTTCTGTCACCGCCAGGGAAGTGGCAGAAACCCCATGGAGCCAGGGGTGGGGCGAAAGGGCCTGGCTACGGGCAAGGAGTAACCCGCTGCCCACGCCCGCGTCTTACTGAGGAAGCCGGGAGCAGGAGGGAGGCGCGGCACTGCAAGAGCCGGCCAGCGGGGAGATGTTCGCCGCCTGCGCGGGTCAACAACGTGGCACGCACTCACCACGCAGGCCGGGCGGCTTCTCTGAGGCCTCCGGGAGCCTGGTCCCAGCATCTACGGCCATACCACCTTGAACGCGCCCATTCTTGTCTGATCTCGGAAGCTAAGCAGGGTCGGGCCTGGTTAGTACTTGGATGGGAGACCGCCTGGGAATACTGGGTGCTGTAGGCTCTTGCCTTCCACTCCTTTTGCGGCCGCCACGCCCCTGGACACTCTGCAGCCGCCAACCCCGCCGCAGGACCCCTGGCCAGCGGGGTTGGCGAGGTGGGGGTGTGGGGGTAGTGGGAGGGTTGGGTCGGGGCATCCGCCGAACCACTGCCTCGCAGCCACGGCCTCGCGCCAGGCGCCTCGGCCCGGTCTGCCCCCCACAGCCCCTTCTCAGTCCGCTTCCCTCCCACAAGCACAAGCACTCATCCGGAAGCCCTTGGCCACGCCCCCTACGCCACCCCCAAACCCCAAGCCCAGGGCTGCCTGCCCGCGCAGGCCTCCAACCGGCCTTGGGTGGCTTTCTCTAGCCAACGCAGTACCGGTCCTTTGCACCTCGGGGCCGAGCACAGGGGTGACCATCCCTCTGCCTGCAGCCGGGCCTCGAGACAGAGGCTCTGGGTGTCCCCGGCCCGCAAGCCGAGGGGACGCCCAGCCGCCCCATCCCACCGGAGGTCTCTGTCTCCGCAGGCGGGCACCGCGGCCCCTCCCCCAGCGCCCTTCCTTCTCCCACGAGAGCCCTGCGCCCTCGGTTCCCGCCGGCCGGCCGCGGTGGCCCCCGGCGCAGAGCCACAAAAGAGCCTGCGCAAATCAGCGGAGGGAGGGAGCACCACACCTGTGCGCGCGCACGGCCCTCTCCTTGGGGCTGCAGGAGAGACCACCACAGGGGAAAAGCAGGCTGGCAGGCAGACACACAACCCACAGGAGGAGGGTGCCTGGGCCTGAGCCTCTCCTCACGCGTGCGGGACCCCGGGCGGGACTCGGACCCCACCGGCCCTCCGCAGACCCTGGAGGCCTGCCCCGGTGTCCCACGGTGACTGCCCACCCCCCCGGGCTCTGCCTCCTTAACGGAGCCCAGCACCGGGCGTCACCGCCCTCCGGTGGAGGAGCTGTTGCTTCAACACAGCCTCCAGCGTGGGTCCCAGTCCGTGACCCAGCCTGTGCTTCCCTCCTTGTTCACCCCCGACTCCCAAGCAGTGTCTCTCTGGCTTCCGTCACCGCCAGGGAAGTGGCAGAAACCCCATGGAGCCAGGGGTCGGGCGAAAGTGCCTCGCTGCGGGCAAGGAGTAACCCGCTGCCCACGCCCCCGTCCTACTGAGGAGGCGGGGAGCAGGCGGGAGGCGCGGCACTGCTAGAGTCGGCCAGCAGGGAGATGTTCGCCGCCAGTGCGGCCCAACAACCTGGCGCGCGCTCACCACGCAGGCCGGGGGGCTTCTCTTGGGCCTCCGGGAGCCTGGTCCCAGCATCTACGGCCATACCACCCTGAACGCGCCCATTCTCGTCTGATCTCGGAAGCTAAGCAGGGTCGGGCCTGGTTAGTACTTGGATGGGAGACCGCCTGGGAATACCGGATGTTGTAGGCTTTAGCCCGCCACTCCTTTTGTGGCCGCCACGCCCCTGGACCCTCTGCAGCCGCCATCCCCGCCGCAGGACCCTTGGCCAGCGGGGCTGGGCGGATAAGGGGGGTGGGGGTAGTGGGAGGGTAAGGTCTGAACCGCCGCTGGACCTACAGCCTCGCAGCCCCGGCCTCGCACCAGGAGCCTCGGCCCGGTCTGCTTCCCACAGCCCCTTCTTAGTCCCCTTCCCTCCCACAAGCCCAAGCGGTCAACCGGCAGCCCTTCGCCGTGCCCCCTACATTGCACCCAAAGCCCAAGCCCAGGGCTGCCTACCCGCGCCGGCCTCAAACTGGCCTTGGGCGGCTTTTCCAGCCAAGGCAGTGCCGGTCCTTGGCACCTCGGGGCCGTGCACAGGGATGAGCATCCCTCTGCCTGCACCCGGGCTTCGAGACAGAGGCTCTGGGTGTCCCCGGACCGCAAGCCGAGGGGACGCCCAGCCGTCCCACGCCACCGGACGCCTCCGTCTCCGCCGGCAGCCACCACGGCATCTCCCCGAGCGCCCTTCCTTCTCCCACGAGTGCCCTGCGCCCTCGGTTCCCGCCGGCGGGTTGCGGTGGTTACCCAGGCACATCCTCAAAAGCGCCTGGACAAACCAGCGGAGGGAGGGAGCACCACACCTGCTCACGCGCGCGGCCCTCTCCCCGGGGCTCCAGGAGAGACCACCACAGAGGAAAAGCAGGCTGGCAGGCAGACACACAACCCACAGGAGGAGGGTGCCTGGGCCTGAGCCTCTCCTCCTGCGTACGGGACCCCGGGCAAGGCTCAGACCCCACCGGCACTCCGCAGTCCCTGGAGGCCTGCCCGGGGTCTCATGGTGACTGCCCAACCCCCGGGCTCTGCCTCCTTAACGGAGCCCAGCACCGGGCGTCACCGCCCTCCGGTTCAGGAGCTGCCGCTTCAACACAGCCTCCAGCGTGGGTCCCAGTCCGTGACCCATCCTGTGCTTCCTTTTTTCCTCACCCCCGACTCCCAACCGCTGTCTCTCTGCCTTCTGTCACCGCCAGGGAAGTGGCAGAAACCCCATGGAGCCAGGGGTGGGGCGAAAGGGCCTGGCTACAGGCAAGGAGTAACCCGCTGCCCACGCCCGCGTCTTACTGAGGAAGCCGGGAGCAGGAGGGAGGCGCGGCACTGCAAGAGCCGGCCAGCGGGGAGATGTTCGCCGCCTGCGCGGGTCAACAACGTGGCGCGCACTCACCACGCAGGCCGGGCGGCTTCTCTGAGGCCTCCGGGAGCCTGGTCCCAGCATCTACGGCCATACCACCTTGAACGCGCCCATTCTTGTCTGATCTCGGAAGCTAAGCAGGGTCGGGCCTGGTTAGTACTTGGATGGGAGACCGCCTGGGAATACTGGGTGCTGTAGGCTCTTGCCTTCCACTCCTTTTGCGGCCGCCACGCCCCTGGACACTCTGCAGCCGCCAACCCCGCCGCAGGACCCCTGGCCAGCGGGGTTGGCGAGGTGGGGGTGTGGGGGTAGTGGGAGGGTTGGGTCGGGGCATCCGCCGAACCACTGCCTCGCAGCCACGGCCTCGCGCCAGGCGCCTCGGCCCGGTCTGCCCCCCACAGCCCCTTCTCAGTCCGCTTCCCTCCCACAAGCACAAGCACTCATCCGGAAGCCCTTGGCCACGCCCCCTACGCCACCCCCAAACCCCAAGCCCAGGGCTGCCTGCCCGCGCAGGCCTCCAACCGGCCTTGGGTGGCTTTCTCTAGCCAACGCAGTACCGGTCCTTTGCACCTCGGGGCCGAGCACAGGGGTGACCATCCCTCTGCCTGCAGCCGGGCCTCGAGACAGAGGCTCTGGGTGTCCCCGGCCCGCAAGCCGAGGGGACGCCCAGCCGCCCCATCCCACCGGAGGTCTCTGTCTCCGCAGGCGGGCACCGCGGCCCCTCCCCCAGCGCCCTTCCTTCTCCCACGAGAGCCCTGCGCCCTCGGTTCCCGCCGGCCGGCCGCGGTGGCCCCCGGCGCAGAGCCACAAAAGAGCCTGCGCAAATCAGCGGAGGGAGGGAGCACCACACCTGTGCGCGCGCACGGCCCTCTCCTTGGGGCTGCAGGAGAGACCACCACAGGGGAAAAGCAGGCTGGCAGGCAGACACACAACCCACAGGAGGAGGGTGCCTGGGCCTGAGCCTCTCCTCACGCGTGCGGGACCCCGGGCGGGACTCGGACCCCACCGGCCCTCCGCAGACCCTGGAGGCCTGCCCCGGTGTCCCACGGTGACTGCCCACCCCCCCGGGCTCTGCCTCCTTAACGGAGCCCAGCACCGGGCGTCACCGCCCTCCGGTGGAGGAGCTGTTGCTTCAACACAGCCTCCAGCGTGGGTCCCAGTCCGTGACCCAGCCTGTGCTTCCCTCCTTGTTCACCCCCGACTCCCAAGCAGTGTCTCTCTGGCTTCCGTCACCGCCAGGGAAGTGGCAGAAACCCCATGGAGCCAGGGGTCGGGCGAAAGTGCCTCGCTGCGGGCAAGGAGTAACCCGCTGCCCACGCCCCCGTCCTACTGAGGAGGCGGGGAGCAGGCGGGAGGCGCGGCACTGCTAGAGTCGGCCAGCAGGGAGATGTTCGCCGCCAGTGCGGCCCAACAACCTGGCGCGCGCTCACCACGCAGGCCGGGGGGCTTCTCTTGGGCCTCCGGGAGCCTGGTCCCAGCATCTACGGCCATACCACCCTGAACGCGCCCATTCTCGTCTGATCTCGGAAGCTAAGCAGGGTCGGGCCTGGTTAGTACTTGGATGGGAGACCGCCTGGGAATACCGGATGTTGTAGGCTTTAGCCCGCCACTCCTTTTGTGGCCGCCACGCCCCTGGACCCTCTGCAGCCGCCATCCCCGCCGCAGGACCCTTGGCCAGCGGGGCTGGGCGGATAAGGGGGGTGGGGGTAGTGGGAGGGTAAGGTCTGAACCGCCGCTGGACCTACAGCCTCGCAGCCCCGGCCTCGCACCAGGAGCCTCGGCCCGGTCTGCTTCCCACAGCCCCTTCTTAGTCCCCTTCCCTCCCACAAGCCCAAGCGGTCAACCGGCAGCCCTTCGCCGTGCCCCCTACATTGCACCCAAAGCCCAAGCCCAGGGCTGCCTACCCGCGCCGGCCTCAAACTGGCCTTGGGCGGCTTTTCCAGCCAAGGCAGTGCCGGTCCTTGGCACCTCGGGGCCGTGCACAGGGATGAGCATCCCTCTGCCTGCACCCGGGCTTCGAGACAGAGGCTCTGGGTGTCCCCGGACCGCAAGCCGAGGGGACGCCCAGCCGTCCCACGCCACCGGACGCCTCCGTCTCCGCCGGCAGCCACCACGGCATCTCCCCGAGCGCCCTTCCTTCTCCCACGAGTGCCCTGCGCCCTCGGTTCCCGCCGGCGGGTTGCGGTGGTTACCCAGGCACATCCTCAAAAGCGCCTGGACAAACCAGCGGAGGGAGGGAGCACCACACCTGCTCACGCGCGCGGCCCTCTCCCCGGGGCTCCAGGAGAGACCACCACAGAGGAAAAGCAGGCTGGCAGGCAGACACACAACCCACAGGAGGAGGGTGCCTGGGCCTGAGCCTCTCCTCCTGCGTACGGGACCCCGGGCAAGGCTCAGACCCCACCGGCACTCCGCAGTCCCTGGAGGCCTGCCCGGGGTCTCATGGTGACTGCCCAACCCCCGGGCTCTGCCTCCTTAACGGAGCCCAGCACCGGGCGTCACCGCCCTCCGGTTCAGGAGCTGCCGCTTCAACACAGCCTCCAGCGTGGGTCCCAGTCCGTGACCCATCCTGTGCTTCCTTTTTTCCTCACCCCCGACTCCCAACCGCTGTCTCTCTGCCTTCTGTCACCGCCAGGGAAGTGGCAGAAACCCCATGGAGCCAGGGGTGGGGCGAAAGGGCCTGGCTACGGGCAAGGAGTAACCCGCTGCCCACGCCCGCGTCTTACTGAGGAAGCCGGGAGCAGGAGGGAGGCGCGGCACTGCAAGAGCCGGCCAGCGGGGAGATGTTCGCCGCCTGCGCGGGTCAACAACGTGGCGCGCACTCACCACGCAGGCCGGGCGGCTTCTCTGAGGCCTCCGGGAGCCTGGTCCCAGCATCTACGGCCATACCACCTTGAACGCGCCCATTCTTGTCTGAACTCGGAAGCTAAGCAGGGTCGGGCCTGGTTAGTACTTGGATGGGAGACCGCCTGGGAATACTGGGTGCTGTAGGCTCTTGCCTTCCACTCCTTTTGCGGCCGCCACGCCCCTGGACACTCTGCAGCCGCCAACCCCGCCGCAGGACCCCTGGCCAGCGGGGTTGGCGAGGTGGGGGTGTGGGGGTAGTGGGAGGGTTGGGTCGGGGCATCCGCCGAACCACTGCCTCGCAGCCACGGCCTCGCGCCAGGCGCCTCGGCCCGGTCTGCCCCCCACAGCCCCTTCTCAGTCCGCTTCCCTCCCACAAGCACAAGCACTCATCCGGAAGCCCTTGGCCACGCCCCCTACGCCACCCCCAAACCCCAAGCCCATGGCTGCCTGCCCGCGCAGGCCTCCAACCGGCCTTGGGTGGCTTTCTCTAGCCAACGCAGTACCGGTCCTTTGCACCTCGGGGCCGAGCACAGGGGTGACCATCCCTCTGCCTGCAGCCGGGCCTCGAGACAGAGGCTCTGGGTGTCCCCGGCCCGCAAGCCGAGGGGACGCCCAGCCGCCCCATCCCACCGGAGGTCTCTGTCTCCGCAGGCGGGCACCGCGGCCCCTCCCCCAGCGCCCTTCCTTCTCCCACGAGAGCCCTGCGCCCTCGGTTCCCGCCGGCCGGCCGCGGTGGCCCCCGGCGCAGAGCCACAAAAGAGCCTGCGCAAATCAGCGGAGGGAGGGAGCACCACACCTGTGCGCGCGCACGGCCCTCTCCTTGGGGCTGCAGGAGAGACCACCACAGGGGAAAAGCAGGCTGGCAGGCAGACACACAACCCACAGAAGGAGGGTGCCTGGGCCTGAGCCTCTCCTCACGCGTGCGGGACCCCGGGCGGGACTCGGACCCCACCGGCCCTCCGCAGACCCTGGAGGCCTGCCCCGGTGTCCCACGGTGACTGCCCACCCCCCCGGGCTCTGCCTCCTTAACGGAGCCCAGCACCGGGCGTCACCGCCCTCCGGTGGAGGAGCTGTTGCTTCAACACAGCCTCCAGCGTGGGTCCCAGTCCGTGACCCAGCCTGTGCTTCCCTCCTTGTTCACCCCCGACTCCCAAGCAGTGTCTCTCTGGCTTCCGTCACCGCCAGGGAAGTGGCAGAAACCCCATGGAGCCAGGGGTCGGGCGAAAGTGCCTCGCTGCGGGCAAGGAGTAACCCGCTGCCCACGCCCCCGTCCTACTGAGGAGGCGGGGAGCAGGCGGGAGGCGCGGCACTGCTAGAGTCGGCCAGCAGGGAGATGTTCGCCGCCAGTGCGGCCCAACAACCTGGCGCGCGCTCACCACGCAGGCCGGGGGGCTTCTCTTGGGCCTCCGGGAGCCTGGTCCCAGCATCTACGGCCATACCACCCTGAACGCGCCCATTCTCGTCTGATCTCGGAAGCTAAGCAGGGTCGGGCCTGGTTAGTACTTGGATGGGAGACCGCCTGGGAATACCGGATGTTGTAGGCTTTAGCCCGCCACTCCTTTTGTGGCCGCCACGCCCCTGGACCCTCTGCAGCCGCCATCCCCGCCGCAGGACCCTTGGCCAGCGGGGCTGGGCGGATAAGGGGGGTGGGGGTAGTGGGAGGGTAAGGTCTGAACCGCCGCTGGACCTACAGCCTCGCAGCCCCGGCCTCGCACCAGGAGCCTCGGCCCGGTCTGCTTCCCACAGCCCCTTCTTAGTCCCCTTCCCTCCCACAAGCCCAAGCGGTCAACCGGCAGCCCTTCGCCGTGCCCCCTACATTGCACCCAAAGCCCAAGCCCAGGGCTGCCTACCCGCGCCGGCCTCAAACTGGCCTTGGGCGGCTTTTCCAGCCAAGGCAGTGCCGGTCCTTGGCACCTCGGGGCCGTGCACAGGGATGAGCATCCCTCTGCCTGCACCCGGGCTTCGAGACAGAGGCTCTGGGTGTCCCCGGACCGCAAGCCGAGGGGACGCCCAGCCGTCCCACGCCACCGGACGCCTCCGTCTCCGCCGGCAGCCACCACGGCATCTCCCCGAGCGCCCTTCCTTCTCCCACGAGTGCCCTGCGCCCTCGGTTCCCGCCGGCGGGTTGCGGTGGTTACCCAGGCACATCCTCAAAAGCGCCTGGACAAACCAGCGGAGGGAGGGAGCACCACACCTGCTCACGCACGCGGCCCTCTCCCCGGGGCTCCAGGAGAGACCACCACAGAGGAAAAGCAGGCTGGCAGGCAGACACACAACCCACAGGAGGAGGGTGCCTGGGCCTGAGCCTCTCCTCCTGCGTACGGGACCCCGGGCAAGGCTCAGACCCCACCGGCACTCCGCAGACCCTGGAGGCCTGCCCGGGGTCTCATGGTGACTGCCCAACCCCCGGGCTCTGCCTCCTTAACGGAGCCCAGCACCGGGCGTCACCGCCCTCCGGTTCAGGAGCTGCCGCTTCAACACAGCCTCCAGCGTGGGTCCCAGTCCGTGACCCATCCTGTGCTTCCTTTTTTCCTCACCCCCGACTCCCAACCGCTGTCTCTCTGCCTTCTGTCACCGCCAGGGAAGTGGCAGAAACCCCATGGAGCCAGGGGTGGGGCGAAAGGGCCTCGCTACGGGCAAGGAGTAACCCGCTGCCCACGCCCGCGTCTTACTGAGGAAGCCTGGAGCAGGAGGGAGGCGCGGCACTGCAAGAGCCGGCCAGCGGGGAGATGTTCGCCGCCTGCGCGGGTCAACAACGTGGCGCGCACTCACCACGCAGGCCGGGCGGCTTCTCTGAGGCCTCCGGGAGCCTGGTCCCAGCATCTACGGCCATACCACCTTGAACGCGCCCATTCTTGTCTGATCTCGGAAGCTAAGCAGGGTCGGGCCTGGTTAGTACTTGGATGGGAGACCGCCTGGGAATACTGGGTGCTGTAGGCTCTTGCCTTCCACTCCTTTTGCGGCCGCCACGCCCCTGGACACTCTGCAGCCGCCAACCCCGCCGCAGGACCCCTGGCCAGCGGGGTTGGCGAGGTGGGGGTGTGGGGGTAGTGGGAGGGTTGGGTCGGGGCATCCGCCGAACCACTGCCTCGCAGCCACGGCCTCGCGCCAGGCGCCTCGGCCCGGTCTGCCCCCCACAGCCCCTTCTCAGTCCGCTTCCCTCCCACAAGCACAAGCACTCATCCGGAAGCCCTTGGCCACGCCCCCTACGCCACCCCCAAACCCCAAGCCCAGGGCTGCCTGCCCGCGCAGGCCTCCAACCGGCCTTGGGTGGCTTTCTCTAGCCAACGCAGTACCGGTCCTTTGCACCTCGGGGCCGAGCACAGGGGTGACCATCCCTCTGCCTGCAGCCGGGCCTCGAGACAGAGGCTCTGGGTGTCCCCGGCCCGCAAGCCGAGGGGACGCCCAGCCGCCCCATCCCACCGGAGGTCTCTGTCTCCGCAGGCGGGCACCGCGGCCCCTCCCCCAGCGCCCTTCCTTCTCCCACGAGAGCCCTGCGCCCTCGGTTCCCGCCGGCCGGCCGCGGTGGCCCCCGGCGCAGAGCCACAAAAGAGCCTGCGCAAATCAGCGGAGGGAGGGAGCACCACACCTGTGCGCGCGCACGGCCCTCTCCTTGGGGCTGCAGGAGAGACCACCACAGGGGAAAAGCAGGCTGGCAGGCAGACACACAACCCACAGGAGGAGGGTGCCTGGGCCTGAGCCTCTCCTCACGCGTGCGGGACCCCGGGCGGGACTCGGACCCCACCGGCCCTCCGCAGACCCTGGAGGCCTGCCCCGGTGTCCCACGGTGACTGCCCACCCCCCCGGGCTCTGCCTCCTTAACGGAGCCCAGCACCGGGCGTCACCGCCCTCCGGTGGAGGAGCTGTTGCTTCAACACAGCCTCCAGCGTGGGTCCCAGTCCGTGACCCAGCCTGTGCTTCCCTCCTTGTTCACCCCCGACTCCCAAGCAGTGTCTCTCTGGCTTCCGTCACCGCCAGGGAAGTGGCAGAAACCCCATGGAGCCAGGGGTCGGGCGAAAGTGCCTCGCTGCGGGCAAGGAGTAACCCGCTGCCCACGCCCCCGTCCTACTGAGGAGGCGGGGAGCAGGCGGGAGGCGCGGCACTGCTAGAGTCTGCCAGCAGGGAGATGTTCGCCGCCAGTGCGGCCCAACAACCTGGCGCGCGCTCACCACGCAGGCCGGGGGGCTTCTCTTGGGCCTCCGGGAGCCTGGTCCCAGCATCTACGGCCATACCACCCTGAACGCGCCCATTCTCGTCTGATCTCGGAAGCTAAGCAGGGTCGGGCCTGGTTAGTACTTGGATGGGAGACCGCCTGGGAATACCGGATGTTGTAGGCTTTAGCCCGCCACTCCTTTTGTGGCCGCCACGCCCCTGGACCCTCTGCAGCCGCCATCCCCGCCGCAGGACCCTTGGCCAGCGGGGCTGGGCGGATAAGGGGGGTGGGGGTAGTGGGAGGGTAAGGTCTGAACCGCCGCTGGACCTACAGCCTCGCAGCCCCGGCCTCGCACCAGGAGCCTCGGCCCGGTCTGCTTCCCACAGCCCCTTCTTAGTCCCCTTCCCTCCCACAAGCCCAAGCGGTCAACCGGCAGCCCTTCGCCGTGCCCCCTACATTGCACCCAAAGCCCAAGCCCAGGGCTGCCTACCCGCGCCGGCCTCAAACTGGCCTTGGGCGGCTTTTCCAGCCAAGGCAGTGCCGGTCCTTGGCACCTCGGGGCCGGGCACAGGGATGAGCATCCCTCTGCCTGCACCCGGGCTTCGAGACAGAGGCTCTGGGTGTCCCCGGACCGCAAGCCGAGGGGACGCCCAGCCGTCCCACGCCACCGGACGCCTCCGTCTCCGCCGGCAGCCACCACGGCATCTCCCCGAGCGCCCTTCCTTCTCCCACGAGTGCCCTGCGCCCTCGGTTCCCGCCGGCGGGTTGCGGTGGTTACCCAGGCACATCCTCAAAAGCGCCTGGACAAACCAGCGGAGGGAGGGAGCACCACACCTGCTCACGCGCGCGGCCCTCTCCCCGGGGCTCCAGGAGAGACCACCACAGAGGAAAAGCAGGCTGGCAGGCAGACACACAACCCACAGGAGGAGGGTGCCTGGGCCTGAGCCTCTCCTCCTGCGTACGGGACCCCGGGCAAGGCTCAGACCCCACCGGCACTCCGCAGTCCCTGGAGGCCTGCCCGGGGTCTCATGGTGACTGCCCAACCCCCGGGCTCTGCCTCCTTAACGGAGCCCAGCACCGGGCGTCACCGCCCTCCGGTTCAGGAGCTGCCGCTTCAACACAGCCTCCAGCGTGGGTCCCAGTCCGTGACCCATCCTGTGCTTCCTTTTTTCCTCACCCCCGACTCCCAACCGCTGTCTCTCTGCCTTCTGTCACCGCCAGGGAAGTGGCAGAAACCCCATGGAGCCAGGGGTGGGGCGAAAGGGCCTCGCTACGGGCAAGGAGTAACCCGCTGCCCACGCCCGCGTCTTACTGAGGAAGCCGGGAGCAGGAGGGAGGCGCGGCACTGCAAGAGCCGGCCAGCGGGGAGATGTTCGCCGCCTGCGCGGGTCAACAACGTGGCGCGCACTCACCACGCAGGCCGGGCGGCTTCTCTGAGGCCTCCGGGAGCCTGGTCCCAGCATCTACGGCCATACCACCTTGAACGCGCCCATTCTTGTCTGATCTCGGAAGCTAAGCAGGGTCGGGCCTGGTTAGTACTTGGATGGGAGACCGCCTGGGAATACTGGGTGCTGTAGGCTCTTGCCTTCCACTCCTTTTGCGGCCGCCACGCCCCTGGACACTCTGCAGCCGCCAACCCCGCCGCAGGACCCCTGGCCAGCGGGGTTGGCGAGGTGGGGGTGTGGGGGTAGTGGGAGGGTTGGGTCGGGGCATCCGCCGAACCACTGCCTCGCAGCCACGGCCTCGCGCCAGGCGCCTCGGCCCGGTCTGCCCCCCACAGCCCCTTCTCAGTCCGCTTCCCTCCCACAAGCACAAGCACTCATCCGGAAGCCCTTGGCCACGCCCCCTACGCCACCCCCAAACCCCAAGCCCAGGGCTGCCTGCCCGCGCAGGCCTCCAACCGGCCTTGGGTGGCTTTCTCTAGCCAACGCAGTACCGGTCCTTTGCACCTCGGGGCCGAGCACAGGGGTGACCATCCCTCTGCCTGCAGCCGGGCCTCGAGACAGAGGCTCTGGGTGTCCCCGGCCCGCAAGCCGAGGGGACGCCCAGCCGCCCCATCCCACCGGAGGTCTCTGTCTCCGCAGGCGGGCACCGCGGCCCCTCCCCCAGCGCCCTTCCTTCTCCCACGAGAGCCCTGCGCCCTCGGTTCCCGCCGGCCGGCCGCGGTGGCCCCCGGCGCAGAGCCACAAAAGAGCCTGCGCAAATCAGCGGAGGGAGGGAGCACCACACCTGTGCGCGCGCACGGCCCTCTCCTTGGGGCTGCAGGAGAGACCACCACAGGGGAAAAGCAGGCTGGCAGGCAGACACACAACCCACAGGAGGAGGGTGCCTGGGCCTGAGCCTCTCCTCACGCGTGCGGGACCCCGGGCGGGACTCGGACCCCACCGGCCCTCCGCAGACCCTGGAGGCCTGCCCCGGTGTCCCACGGTGACTGCCCACCCCCCCGGGCTCTGCCTCCTTAACGGAGCCCAGCACCGGGCGTCACCGCCCTCCGGTGGAGGAGCTGTTGCTTCAACACAGCCTCCAGCGTGGGTCCCAGTCCGTGACCCAGCCTGTGCTTCCCTCCTTGTTCACCCCCGACTCCCAAGCAGTGTCTCTCTGGCTTCCGTCACCGCCAGGGAAGTGGCAGAAACCCCATGGAGCCAGGGGTCGGGCGAAAGTGCCTCGCTGCGGGCAAGGAGTAACCCGCTGCCCACGCCCCCGTCCTACTGAGGAGGCGGGGAGCAGGCGGGAGGCGCGGCACTGCTAGAGTCGGCCAGCAGGGAGATGTTCGCCGCCAGTGCGGCCCAACAACCTGGCGCGCGCTCACCACGCAGGCCGGGGGGCTTCTCTTGGGCCTCCGGGAGCCTGGTCCCAGCATCTACGGCCATACCACCCTGAACGCGCCCATTCTCGTCTGATCTCGGAAGCTAAGCAGGGTCGGGCCTGGTTAGTACTTGGATGGGAGACCGCCTGGGAATACCGGATGTTGTAGGCTTTAGCCCGCCACTCCTTTTGTGGCCGC
>NW_027668897.1:300000-304234 GCF_964194185.1 Rhinolophus hipposideros | reverse complement strand
AAATCACAGGGTTCTCTGCTTTTCCTGTCTGACTTGTTTCACTCAGCGTTATACTCTCAAGATCCATCCATGTTGTCACAAATGCTCCTGTATCATCATCTTTCCTTGATCAGTCAGACTTTGAAAAGGACTCTGGAAAAGTTTTGTCAGGAGACCTGTGAGCCCTGCCTCTGATTGCTGCCTATTACTTTAGATTCTGACCTAAGTTCTCTTTTCTCTATATTAGTAACTTAGGAGAGTTTCGGCAGGCAATCAAGAGACACAGGGACCCGCACCTCCCCCAGCCCAACCCTTTGGACCAAGGGGCCAAGTATTTCTAGAAACTTGGAAAGAGGGGTCCGTCCCCAAGGGGCCGTTTGACTCCTAAATAGAAGGGACTTTACACAGTTCTCCCGAGCACCCCAAGTGCCGTCAACCTGCAGAGAGTCGTTGGCTGTGTCCCCTTCCCTCCAATCAAACCTGTTTTTATTATGAACAAAATAGAATATTTATTTGAGAGGTGGGTGTTAATATTTCTGATTTTAGTAAATGTAGAACGTAAACCTGTTTCGCTAAAACCGGTCGCCAAACGTGGTACTGACACAGAAGCCTATGTGATGTTGCTGATTTTCTCCCCATTCAGGCTGTTTGAGTCATCGCAGGCCATGAGAATTTCTTTCTTAGTGGAAGTATTTTGCGGGGAGGTGACGGCAACGTGTCTTTCACTGTAAGAATTTCTTTACATTTACCCATTCACCGTATTGCCTGATCACACCTTGTACGTTAAATCGGAGGGCTAGATGCGAGGAGGATGACGTGAGTTCCATCGGTGGTAGTTGAAGGTGGTTGCAGGTAGAAAAGTAGGGGAATCTCTGGGATCAGATAAAAGTGACATGGACGGAGGACACATCCTTGCTTTACACCGGTGGATGAGAGATGGTGAATAATGCATATTTACAGCACAGAGGTGGTATTCCGGACGAGGTGACAATGAGGATTTCTGTGGTCTTAGGCTCTGGTGCAGCAGGTCTTGCCCTGAGGGGTAGGTATGGGGAAAGAAATGACTCTGAAATTCCGAGGGTATATCGTCTTCAATGCCAAAAGACGATAGAGAGTCTCCCTGCAGGTAAACGTCGACGTCTGTCCAAAACAGTACAGGCCAAAGATGTGACCACTGCCTGTGACCCACTTTCAGTTACCATGCTTCCCCAAAACGAGACCTAGGTGGACAATCAGCTCGAATGAGTATTTTGCAGTAAAAATTTTAAGGTAAGACTCACTCTTATAGAAAACCCGGTGCGATATTATACTGTATTAAAAGACGAGGTCTTATGTTAATTTTTGCTCCAAAAGACGCATAAGAGCTGATGGTACGGTTAGATTTCGTTTCGGGGAAACACGGTAGTAATCGCTAAGTGGTTAATGTTGGTGTTGATATCCCACCGCCTGCAAGGCTGGCCCCTTCCAAATTGGGTTTAGAATGTGCCTCCTTTTTGGTACACAAGGCGGGGATCGGATTTTACCTCAGTGAACTCTATGCTCATAAACTGTTAAAATGACCGATTGTCTGTTTTTACCACCATTATAGAAACACGCGCGCAGTCACACAGACGCTCTAGTGTGTTCAGCGTTGTCTCCCACTCCTCTCCGCGCCCAAACGGATCCTCACATGAGAATATTTGTTTTGAAGAGGTGACCGGAGACGGAGACTGGAAAGGGGTTGTGTCTTGAGGCGAACGGGCACGGACTTAGAAGACGCCCGAGCACAGGCGCGACAACACTGCCACCTTGTGACTGACTGATGCCCTGCGACCCGATCGACTGGGGTGCAGGATCATTGAGGAGGGAGAGAGAGAGAGAGAGAGAGAGAGAGAGAGAGAGAGAGAGAGAGAGAGAGAGAGAGAGAGAGAGAGAGAGAGAAACGTCATGGGGAAGTGCCGGTGGTGGAAACGTCCCCCTCGTAGGAGCTCGGGGAGAAGTGACCGATCCCCAAAACATGGGGGGGGGGGGCAGAATGTTGAAAGGTGAATTGTCCTGACTCGCAAAAGATCGTGACGGTCCGTGTAGACGTGTGTCACGTTTTGACCCCCACAGTTTGACTGTTGCGGAAAGCAGATCTCCCTCCCCCCCCCGCCCCCCGCCCCGAGTCCCCCTTGCGCGTCCGGGGTCGCGTCGTGGCGGGCGGGAGCTCGGTGGCCGAAGCCGGCCCGCTCCGTGCCCGGAGAGGCCATCCGAGGTGGGCCGGGACGAGGTCCGGCGTCCGGGCCGGCGGCGGGGAGCCCTCGCCGGTTCGCGATCCGGATCCGTCCCGCTGACGTTCGCTCCGGTTGTCGGGCGCCACCTGGCGGCCGCTTTTATATCGTCTCTTCCCTCCGGAGCTCCGGCGACCGCGCCAAGGGGAGGGATCTGGCCGCTGTGCCCGGGGAGGCGTTGCGGGCGGCCGGCGTCACCGGCGGAAGCGTCCCGGTGGTGCCGGGGCGACGTCGCGGCGCCCGTTCGCCGGAGATTGGAGGTGCAGGTTTCTGAGGGAGTGACCGCCGCCCGTCTCCGAGGCTGCCCGGTCGTGTCGACCGGCGCACGCAGGTGCCCCTCCGCCCTCGGGGAACCGAACGTGGACGCCGCGGAGGAACGTGAGAGGGCGGGACGCGCCCGTTGCGCCGCGCGGCCGCCCGTCCCGCGGGCGGGCGGGCCTGCCTGGCGTCGGCCCTACCGTGTCGATCGCACTTGGTTTTTTCCGCGGCCCGCTCCGGAGGTGCCCAGCGACCCTGGGCCGCGCGGGATGGCCCGTCCGGCGCCCCGCGGGCCCGGCCGCGGTCCCTCCCGCGGGCCGGTCGTGGGACGCGCCTCCGCGGGACTTTTCAACCAAGTCCCGATCGGGAGACGTGACCGTACACCGCCCGCGCGTGTGGCCGGGGAGGTAGTCACCGGCCCGTGTGCGTGTTCGCGTGGGTCGGTGTCGCCGGACGCGACTCCCCGTAGCCCCGTTCCGGGGTTGGGGGCCGGGGTCGGGCCCTGCGGGGGAGGCGCGTGGAGGGCGAGGAGGACCGGCACACGGGGGCACGGGCGGGGTCCCGGTCGTCCGACTCGACTTTTCCTCCCCCGTTTCCTCGCCTCCGGAGACCGAGCGGCCGACCGGTCGTTTGGCGTGGGTGGGCCGCTGGAGCCCCCGTTCGTCGGAGGCGCCTCCGTGGTACGTTTCCCCTCACGCCCCCCTCCCCGACTCCCAATTCGGAGGCGCGGTAGTTCGTGGCGCCCCCTGCCCGCGCCCGCGAACGTTGCGTGCGGGGCCATCTCGCCTCCACGCCCTCCTCGCCTGTCTTCGGGGCTCCCCGGCTTCGGGGGTCGACCAGGTGACCCAGCCGACCCTCCAACCCGCGGGGATGGGGTGGTGACCGGGGTCCGGTGGCCCGAGCCTAGTTCCGAGGAGGCCGCTGAGGTCCGTGGGTAGGCCCCGCCGACGGACGCGGTAATTTTTTCGCCAGAGACCCACATTTTGTGCCACCAGAGAGGTGTGGACGCGCTGTCCTCCGGTGACGGTCCCCGATGGGGGCCGGGCCCCTCGGCCGCGTGCGCGTGGGGTGCCCTTCGGGGCGCTTGCTCGCCGCCGCCGCCCGATGCCCAGGCTCCCGTCTCTGGTGCGCGAGCCGCCCGCTGGGCCTGCGCGCCGGCTCGCGCGTAAGCCAGGCGTCCCGGAGGGCCGCGGTCGACGGGACCCCTCCGGTCTCTGGCACCCGAGGGTGGCGTTGCGGGGTGGCAGGCGTGGCGGGTTCTCTCGCCGCGCGGGTCCCCTCCTCGCCGTGTCCACACGCGGGTGCGGTCCGGGTGCCTAGGTGCCCCGTGCTGCGGCTGGCCGCGCGCTGCCTCCTCGCGGGGCTTCGCCGCCAGCTGAGCCGCGTGGGAAGGGGGGGTGCGGCGAGGCTGAAGCAGGCTCCTCCGATCGCTGTCCTCGCTGCGCTACCTTTCCCGCGGCCTTTCCCCGTTGTGTTTCGATCGATGTGGTGACGTCGCGCTCTCCCGGGCCGGGCCTAAGCCGCGCCAGACGAGGGACGGACATTCATGGCGAATGGGACCGGTCTTCTCGCTCTGCCTGCGGGCCCCTCGCCTCTCCCACCCGCCCGATGGCGTCGTGCGGAAGGCAGGGGTGCGGAATCCGGCCCGACCCCGTTCCCCCCCGCCTCCTGCCTCACGGCGCTGGCGGGGCCAGGGGTCTCCTGACGCAGCGGACACTCTCCGCCCCGGCTTCGGCCGTGTCTCG
>NW_027668897.1:277500-287500 GCF_964194185.1 Rhinolophus hipposideros | reverse complement strand
GTCGCCGTCGCCGTCGCCCTCGGTCCCGGTCCCTTGCGGGTCGACCAGAAGTCTCTTCGGCCCGCGTCCGCGCATCCGTCCACCTGTCTGTCTCTCCCTTCGTCCCCGTCCCCCCGGCCCCCCGGCCCCCCGGCCCCCCGGCCCCCCGGCCCTCGCCCTCGCCCTCGGTCCCGGCCCCCGCGCGGGTCGACCAGATGTCTCCCCGGTCCCCTTCCCCTTCCCCTTCCCCTTCCGTCTCTCCCTCTCACACCTACCTTTTCCCGTCCTCATGGACGTGATTCTTTCCTTCTCTCCCCACCCGTTCCCCCACCTCACGCCCGCGACACTCCTTTCCCATACACAGCGTGGAACATGAGAAACGTACCTTTCTGCCCGTGAAAATTAAACCGAGCAAAAACCCCGCCAACGCTGACGGTTTCTTCTTTCGTTTGTGGTGTTTTTGTTTTTCAAACTTTCTTTTTTAATTTTTTTTCTTTTAAACATTTTAAAAATTAGTTTCAGGTGCACAAAACGACGTTAATACATACACATTTATCATGTGTCGTCCCCCCCCCCCCCCCCCCCACACACACACAGTGACAACCCCCGCTCCACCCTCGCTCACCCTTTTTATGACTCGTCTACAGCGGGCGGCGGCGGCCGCGTCGTCGTCGACCCCGCAAAGGGTGCGCGACAGATGGACTCCCGATGACGATGACGACGGCGGAGGGAAGCGTCTCCCTACGTGGAAATAGGTCTGAGTCCGCGCCGGAGTCGGCTCGGGCCGGGCGGGCGCCTCGCGCATGTGACGATCTTCCCAGGCCGCCCTGGAGGCCTCAACCGGCAAAGTTGGAGAGGGTGGGGTAGGCCGTGCGTCCACACGCGGCAAACGTCCCCGTCTCAGGGGCGTTCGGAGAGAAAAGTTTCCAAGGCCGGGTCGCTTCCGCTACAGGGGGGAACGGGGGTCCCGCGCCGCATCGGGACGAGGCCGAACTCCCTGGCGGTCGGGCGGTCGGGCGGTCGGGCGGTCGGGCGGTCGGGCGGTCGGGCGGTCGGGCGGTCGGGCGGTCGGTCGGTCGGTCGGTCGGTCGGTCGTGCGTCCCGTCCGCCCCGGAGATGACTGATCCACCGTCCTACCGCGCGACCGTGGCGCTGGGAGTCGGGCGCCGGCCGACTTGGGGGCCGGGCCATCTTTTCCTGGCCTCCCTCCCGGTGAACTCGACCGAGAGGAGTGAGGCCGAGGAGGGGTGGGGAGGGGAGGGGAGGGGTGGGGGTGTGCTTGTTGGGCCCGTAACCCTGGTGGTGGGGCGCCGGGGTGGTGGGGCGCCGGGGTGGGCGGGCGGGGAAATGACTCCAACCGTCACAGCCGGACCTCCCCGGGACGCTGATCGTTCCCTGGCGGTGTCTGGCGTACGAGACTCCGAGGTCGGCTGTTTAGCGACACCCACCCCCCCCCCCCCCTTGGACTCGCGCCGGCGCCCCTTCTCCCGCCCACCCCCCTCCGCCGCCGCCGCCCCCCTCCCCCCACCCGCCCGTGATTCTCCAAGGGTTGAGCGCGTCGGCCCGGGTCACGAAGAGGAGGGGGAGATGGTGACGTTGGCCCAGGCCGGGGGAGGGGGGGGGGGCCGGGGGGGGCGAGTTCTCGCAAACATTGTTTTCCTCCCCAGCCGTTGGGAAGCTGCCGCGTAAGGGTGGGGGAGGTTTGAACAAAGCCTTTCCTTCGGCGGGGAGGAAGAAGCCCCAGGGCAGGTCGGAGGCGCTGAGTGGAGCGGAGAGCTTTCTGCATTTGAATGAAACCATTGAACGAAGACCATTGGAATTCATCGACCTGGCCTCCCCCCTCCCTTCCCGGCTCCAACCCCCCCATCCCCTCCCTCCCTTCCTCCCCTCCCCCCTCCGCCCCCCCAGAGTTTCCTTCCTGTCCACGGACTGACCGGAGACCTGCCATCCTGCCAGACCTTGCACGGAATAAAGAATACCTCCTCTTTCAGACTTCTCTCGCTCTTTCCAGAAAATTAACAAACCGACGAACGGACGACCCCCCCCCCCCCCACCACCACCACCACACACACACACACACACACACACACACACACACACACACACACACACACCCCACGACACACACAACTAGATTGGAAACGAAGACTTTGACGTGGAGATGATGGGTCCTGGAAAAACACACACACTGTTCCCCAACACTCCCCAATTCGAAAAATAAATAACTAAATAACTAAATAAATAACTAACTAACTAACTCACTAACTAACTAACTAACTAACTAACTAACTAACTAACTAAATAAATAAATAAATAAATAAGACCCCCCCAAAACAGACAGACGCTGCCTAGGGAACGCAAAGGCAGGACTGGGCACCTCAGCAGGAGACAGACAGGGAGATAAAGACTAGGGAGAAGGGGAGGCGAGTCTTCCCACGGAAATCAAAGCCTTCCCACAAGGTAAGGAGAGGCCTTTCCCCATCTTGGGATTGGTCCCCTCCACTCCTTGGAGTGCATCTGCCTCTAGGAATAAACTTCTTACTAACCTATACCTGCGCTAAGCACTGTCTCTCCACGGAATCCTGTCCCTCAAGAACACGCAGAGCCAGGGAATACTATCACGACACGGTAACACTACCTCCTACAACAGACACAGCTGTACGTCCTGTTGCTACCTGAAGTACAGTGTAGGACCCACTTCAACACCAGCAACCGCAAGTATAGTCTACACGATGCAGGACACTCGTGCTAAACATGAAAGTAACTTTTTTTTTTTTTTTTTTTTTAAGTTACAACAGTGACATTTCACATTTCATATTAAAACAGGGTGAAAATCGATGTTATTAGGTTTTAAAAGGAATCCTTCCCCCTCAGTGTTAAGGAATCGGAGGGAGTAAACAGGCTGGGACCTTTCCCAGGGGCTTGTTATAATGAGAATGCCACATCAGGCAAAGCCATACAGCACATAAACCCTTAGGAAGTTAAATCAAGGTGCGGTATTAAAACTTTTATGCAGATTTTCACTGATTTTTAACTCTGTCTTACGTGTGTGTGTGTGTGTGTGTGTGTGTGTGTGTGTGTGTGTGTCTGTGTCTGTCTGTCTGTCTGTCTGTCTGTCTGTATACACACACACACACACACACACACACACACACACATTCTTTTTTTTGTTTTTCGTTTTTCGGTTTTTTGTTTGTTTGTTTGTTTGTTTTTTTTTGTTTTTGTTTTTTTTGTTTTTTTTTGTTTAGGGCAAAAGAAACCCAGGGATAACCTGAATTACTTGTAGTCAATTGTAATCCATTAGCGGAACAGACAAGAGGTTTGGAGAGATAGTTTGTATCGGGACTCATCTTCACCCCTTACTTAGGCAACAGCCAACTTGTTCAACTTTGCTGAGCTCCAGTTGCTATACCTTCGTGGAGTCTACTGTCAGAGACAAGCATGGAGAGATGTTGGTAATGATCTGGAGCTGCTGCTTTAATGGAGGGAAGCACTGGAACCTCTGGGAGCATCTGCCAAGAAGCCTGCCACTTGCGCCCACCAGTGTTCCACTGTGCCTGGAACGGCCCAGAGGCCTCACTCTGCCTCGAGGCCTTCACCAGCTGCCCCCACAGAGCAGGGAGCAACTTCCGTAAGCTCACCATCTTAGCACCTGAGGATGGGGGTCTCTAAAGTAACTTTTTAAAAATTTATTTTATGTGGTAAGTGCAATTTAGACGAGGGTCTTCATGAGGGGTAGGGGGGGAGAGGTGCATCCCTGGCGGTCCACCTGTCCCAGTCAAAGGAAAAGCCAGGGCTTGCTTCACTATGCATCTCAGAGCCAAGGCAAGACTGAAGCTGGAGGGGAGGAGCGCAGTGAAGGTTGTTTTCTTTCTTTTCTTTTCCTTTTTTTCTTTCTTTTCTCCTTTCTTCTCTTTTCTTTTTTCTTTTTTTTTTATGAAATGTATTGGGGCGACAATTGTTAGTAAATTTACATAGATTTCAGGTGTACCATTCTGTATTGCATCACCTATAAATCCCATTGTGCGTTCACCACCCAGAGTCAGTTCTCCTTCCATCACCGTATCTTTGATCCCCCTTACCCTCATCACCCACCGCTCCCCCCCTCACCCCCCCCCCCCCCCCCCCCCGGTAACCACTACATGATGGTCTGTGTCTATGAGTTTTTCTTCCTCATCTGTTTGTCTCGTTCTTTTGTTGTTTTCGGTGCATATACCACACATCAGTGAAATCACAGGGTTCTCTGCTTTTCCTGTCTGACTTGTTTCACTCAGCGTTATACTCTCAAGATCCATCCATGTTGTCACAAATGCTCCTGTATCATCATCTTTCCTTGATCAGTCAGACTTTGAAAAGGACTCTGGAAAAGTTTTGTCAGGAGACCTGTGAGCCCTGCCTCTGATTGCTGCCTATTACTTTAGATTCTGACCTAAGTTCTCTTTTCTCTATATTAGTAACTTAGGAGAGTTTCGGCAGGCAATCAAGAGACACAGGGACCCGCACCTCCCCCAGCCCAACCCTTTGGACCAAGGGGCCAAGTATTTCTAGAAACTTGGAAAGAGGGGTCCGTCCCCAAGGGGCCGTTTGACTCCTAAATAGAAGGGACTTTACACAGTTCTCCCGAGCACCCCAAGTGCCGTCAACCTGCAGAGAGTCGTTGGCTGTGTCCCCTTCCCTCCAATCAAACCTGTTTTTATTATGAACAAAATAGAATATTTATTTGAGAGGTGGGTGTTAATATTTCTGATTTTAGTAAATGTAGAACGTAAACCTGTTTCGCTAAAACCGGTCGCCAAACGTGGTACTGACACAGAAGCCTATGTGATGTTGCTGATTTTCTCCCCATTCAGGCTGTTTGAGTCATCGCAGGCCATGAGAATTTCTTTCTTAGTGGAAGTATTTTGCGGGGAGGTGACGGCAACGTGTCTTTCACTGTAAGAATTTCTTTACATTTACCCATTCACCGTATTGCCTGATCACACCTTGTACGTTAAATCGGAGGGCTAGATGCGAGGAGGATGACGTGAGTTCCATCGGTGGTAGTTGAAGGTGGTTGCAGGTAGAAAAGTAGGGGAATCTCTGGGATCAGATAAAAGTGACATGGACGGAGGACACATCCTTGCTTTACACCGGTGGATGAGAGATGGTGAATAATGCATATTTACAGCACAGAGGTGGTATTCCGGACGAGGTGACAATGAGGATTTCTGTGGTCTTAGGCTCTGGTGCAGCAGGTCTTGCCCTGAGGGGTAGGTATGGGGAAAGAAATGACTCTGAAATTCCGAGGGTATATCGTCTTCAATGCCAAAAGACGATAGAGAGTCTCCCTGCAGGTAAACGTCGACGTCTGTCCAAAACAGTACAGGCCAAAGATGTGACCACTGCCTGTGACCCACTTTCAGTTACCATGCTTCCCCAAAACGAGACCTAGGTGGACAATCAGCTCGAATGAGTATTTTGCAGTAAAAATTTTAAGGTAAGACTCACTCTTATAGAAAACCCGGTGCGATATTATACTGTATTAAAAGACGAGGTCTTATGTTAATTTTTGCTCCAAAAGACGCATAAGAGCTGATGGTACGGTTAGATTTCGTTTCGGGGAAACACGGTAGTAATCGCTAAGTGGTTAATGTTGGTGTTGATATCCCACCGCCTGCAAGGCTGGCCCCTTCCAAATTGGGTTTAGAATGTGCCTCCTTTTTGGTACACAAGGCGGGGATCGGATTTTACCTCAGTGAACTCTATGCTCATAAACTGTTAAAATGACCGATTGTCTGTTTTTACCACCATTATAGAAACACGCGCGCAGTCACACAGACGCTCTAGTGTGTTCAGCGTTGTCTCCCACTCCTCTCCGCGCCCAAACGGATCCTCACATGAGAATATTTGTTTTGAAGAGGTGACCGGAGACGGAGACTGGAAAGGGGTTGTGTCTTGAGGCGAACGGGCACGGACTTAGAAGACGCCCGAGCACAGGCGCGACAACACTGCCACCTTGTGACTGACTGATGCCCTGCGACCCGATCGACTGGGGTGCAGGATCATTGAGGAGGAGAGAGAGAGAGAGAGAGAGAGAGAGAGAGAGAGAGAGAGAGAGAGAGAGAGAGAGAGAGAGAGAGAGAAACGTCATGGGGAAGTGCCGGTGGTGGAAACGTCCCCCTCGTAGGAGCTCGGGGAGAAGTGACCGATCCCCAAAACATGGGGGGGGGGGGGCAGAATGTTGAAAGGTGAATTGTCCTGACTCGCAAAAGATCGTGACGGTCCGTGTAGACGTGTGTCACGTTTTGACCCCCACAGTTTGACTGTTGCGGAAAGCAGATCTCCCTCCCCCCCCCGCCCCCCGCCCCGAGTCCCCCTTGCGCGTCCGGGGTCGCGTCGTGGCGGGCGGGAGCTCGGTGGCCGAAGCCGGCCCGCTCCGTGCCCGGAGAGGCCATCCGAGGTGGGCCGGGACGAGGTCCGGCGTCCGGGCCGGCGGCGGGGAGCCCTCGCCGGTTCGCGATCCGGATCCGTCCCGCTGACGTTCGCTCCGGTTGTCGGGCGCCACCTGGCGGCCGCTTTTATATCGTCTCTTCCCTCCGGAGCTCCGGCGACCGCGCCAAGGGGAGGGATCTGGCCGCTGTGCCCGGGGAGGCGTTGCGGGCGGCCGGCGTCACCGGCGGAAGCGTCCCGGTGGTGCCGGGGCGACGTCGCGGCGCCCGTTCGCCGGAGATTGGAGGTGCAGGTTTCTGAGGGAGTGACCGCCGCCCGTCTCCGAGGCTGCCCGGTCGTGTCGACCGGCGCACGCAGGTGCCCCTCCGCCCTCGGGGAACCGAACGTGGACGCCGCGGAGGAACGTGAGAGGGCGGGACGCGCCCGTTGCGCCGCGCGGCCGCCCGTCCCGCGGGCGGGCGGGCCTGCCTGGCGTCGGCCCTACCGTGTCGATCGCACTTGGTTTTTTCCGCGGCCCGCTCCGGAGGTGCCCAGCGACCCTGGGCCGCGCGGGATGGCCCGTCCGGCGCCCCGCGGGCCCGGCCGCGGTCCCTCCCGCGGGCCGGTCGTGGGACGCGCCTCCGCGGGACTTTTCAACCAAGTCCCGATCGGGAGACGTGACCGTACACCGCCCGCGCGTGTGGCCGGGGAGGTAGTCACCGGCCCGTGTGCGTGTTCGCGTGGGTCGTTGTCGCCGGACGCGACTCCCCGTAGCCCCGTTCCGGGGTTGGGGGCCGGGGTCGGGCCCTGCGGGGGAGGCGCGTGGAGGGCGAGGAGGACCGGCACACGGGGGCACGGGCGGGGTCCCGGTCGTCCGACTCGACTTTTCCTCCCCCGTTTCCTCGCCTCCGGAGACCGAGCGGCCGACCGGTCGTTTGGCGTGGGTGGGCCGCTGGAGCCCCCGTTCGTCGGAGGCGCCTCCGTGGTACGTTTCCCCTCACGCCCCCCTCCCCGACTCCCAATTCGGAGGCGCGGTAGTTCGTGGCGCCCCCTGCCCGCGCCCGCGAACGTTGCGTGCGGGGCCATCTCGCCTCCACGCCCTCCTCGCCTGTCTTCGGGGCTCCCCGGCTTCGGGGGTCGACCAGGTGACCCAGCCGACCCTCCAACCCGCGGGGATGGGGTGGTGACCGGGGTCCGGTGGCCCGAGCCTAGTTCCGAGGAGGCCGCTGAGGTCCGTGGGTAGGCCCCGCCGACGGACGCGGTAATTTTTTCGCCAGAGACCCACATTTTGTGCCACCAGAGAGGTGTGGACGCGCTGTCCTCCGGTGACGGTCCCCGATGGGGGCCGGGCCCCTCGGCCGCGTGCGCGTGGGGTGCCCTTCGGGGCGCTTGCTCGCCGCCGCCGCCCGATGCCCAGGCTCCCGTCTCTGGTGCGCGAGCCGCCCGCTGGGCCTGCGCGCCGGCTCGCGCGTAAGCCAGGCGTCCCGGAGGGCCGCGGTCGACGGGACCCCTCCGGTCTCTGGCACCCGAGGGTGGCGTTGCGGGGTGGCAGGCGTGGCGGGTTCTCTCGCCGCGCGGGTCCCCTCCTCGCCGTGTCCACACGCGGGTGCGGTCCGGGTGCCTAGGTGCCCCGTGCTGCGGCTGGCCGCGCGCTGCCTCCTCGCGGGGCTTCGCCGCCAGCTGAGCCGCGTGGGAAGGGGGGGTGCGGCGAGGCTGAAGCAGGCTCCTCCGATCGCTGTCCTCGCTGCGCTACCTTTCCCGCGGCCTTTCCCCGTTGTGTTTCGATCGATGTGGTGACGTCGCGCTCTCCCGGGCCGGGCCTAAGCCGCGCCAGACGAGGGACGGACATTCATGGCGAATGGGACCGGTCTTCTCGCTCTGCCTGCGGGCCCCTCGCCTCTCCCACCCGCCCGATGGCGTCGTGCGGAAGGCAGGGGTGCGGAATCCGGCCCGACCCCGTTCCCCCCCGCCTCCTGCCTCACGGCGCTGGCGGGGCCAGGGGTCTCCTGACGCAGCGGACACTCTCCGCCCCGGCTTCGGCCGTGTCTCGCGTTTGCGGCTCTTCCCTCCCCCACGGAGGGGAGGGCCGTGCCGCCGCGGCGCCTTGCGCGCCTCGCCCGGCCGTCTGTTGGTGCCCCTGGAGCGCTCCAGGTCGTTCCTCAGGTGCCCGAGGCCGAGCCGGTGGTGTCGCTTCCCGGTCCCGGCGGCCCCGTCGTGTCGTCCCGTGAGAGTGCGCGGGGGTCGAGTCGGTAAGGTCGAGGGAGGCGTCCCTTCACTCCCCGCCCGCGGGGGGCGTCGGGTGCCTCGTCGTGTTGCCCCTTGCTCGCGTTTGGCGTTCGGGGCTCGACAACGGACGGGCGCCGTGCCGCGTCTCGCCTCCCCCCGCCGTGGGAGAGGTGTGGCGTTGGGCGGTTGTGGCGGTTGACTTTCCGGCCGCTGGCCGCCTGTGGAGGGGGTGGCGCGCTCGCGCTTCTCGTGGACGGCGGCGTCTTCCGCCCCCGTGTCGCTGAGCGCGCTCCTCCGCCTCCGGCCGTCGTTCCGTCTTCCTTTACCCGTGCCGCAGACCCCCGCTCCCAGGCGCCGGCGTCCGAGCGCTTCGCCCGTGCCCGACGGGGAAACGTCCCGGGCTCGGGGGCGATGCCCCCTCGGTGAGAAAGCCTTCTCTAGCGATCCGAAGAGGGTGCCTTGGGGTACCGCACCCCCCAGTCGCCGCCCCTCGTCTGCGCGTGTTTGGCCAGCTCGCAGGGGGCTCCTCCGCTCCGTGTGGCGTGAGGGCCCCCGACGAGCGATGCTCTCCGGCCTACCGCGGCCCGCGCCTCCCCCCACCGAGTCGGGGGAGGGTCACGCACGGGCCCGGGCCCGGCATCTCCGGCGCGGTCGTGACCTCGCCGTGTGTGCGCCGTGCGGCGCTTGGCGCGGCGTGAGGCGTGAGGCGGGGCGGCCCCGCCTCCGACGCCTCCCGCTTCTTCTCCGCGTCGAGCGGGTCTCCGCCCGCCCGCGTGCCGAGGCGCGGCCGGCGGGCGCCGCGCGGGCACGGGTCGGACCGCCTCGCCCGGGGCGGGTCGTGCCCCAGGGTGTGGGGGTGTTCCCCCGAGCCGCGACCGGACGGCTGCAGAGAGGGGAGACGGCTGCCGCTGCGGGGGCGTTTCTCCTCGGCGGCGACGAGTTCGCGCGGGTGGCCCCCGGCGGAGGGGGCCGGGCGGTGGCCAGGCTCGCGGGAGAGGGTGGTTCGAGGCCGGTAGGCGTCACGGGCGTCGCGGGGCCGCCCTCGTGTGTGGCGGTGGGATCCCCGCGCGTTTTCCCGGTGGCCCGCCCGCGTCCTCGCCCCTTCCCCGTGGTCCTGCGCCCGCGCCCTCTCCCCGCGGGCTCCCGTCTTGCGCGCGGCCCCCACCTCCTCCTCGCCGCTGCCGCTTCGCCCCGCGCCCGTCCCTTCGCGCCCGGGAGCTACCGAGGCTGGCCTCCCGCCGCGCGGGTGTCGACCCCGTCCCCACCCCGGGGCGGACGGCGGCTCCCCCGGCGGGGCGCCCCACGGGCCCGATGACGCGGGGGGGCAGGCGCGCGCGTGAGGCTCGGCGAGGGAGCGGGGTCGGCGGGGTCCGCGGCGGCGGCGGCG
>NW_027668897.1:257500-265000 GCF_964194185.1 Rhinolophus hipposideros | reverse complement strand
TCTCCAAGGGTTGAGCGCGTCGGCCCGGGTCACGAAGAGGAGGGGGAGATGGTGACGTTGGCCCAGGCCGGGGGAGGGGGGGGGGGCCGGGGGGGGCGAGTTCTCGCAAACATTGTTTTCCTCCCCAGCCGTTGGGAAGCTGCCGCGTAAGGGTGGGGGAGGTTTGAACAAAGCCTTTCCTTCGGCGGGGAGGAAGAAGCCCCAGGGCAGGTCGGAGGCGCTGAGTGGAGCGGAGAGCTTTCTGCATTTGAATGAAACCATTGAACGAAGACCATTGGAATTCATCGACCTGGCCTCCCCCCTCCCTTCCCGGCTCCAACCCCCCCATCCCCTCCCTCCCTTCCTCCCCTCCCCCCTCCGCCCCCCCAGAGTTTCCTTCCTGTCCACGGACTGACCGGAGACCTGCCATCCTGCCAGACCTTGCACGGAATAAAGAATACCTCCTCTTTCAGACTTCTCTCGCTCTTTCCAGAAAATTAACAAACCGACGAACGGACGACCCCCCCCCCCACCACCACCACACACACACACACACACACACACACACACACACACACACACACACACACCCCACGACACACACAACTAGATTGGAAACGAAGACTTTGACGTGGAGATGATGGGTCCTGGAAAAACACACACACTGTTCCCCAACACTCCCCAATTCGAAAAATAAATAACTAAATAACTAAATAAATAACTAACTAACTAACTCACTCACTAACTAACTAACTAACTAACTAACTAACTAACTAACTATAAATAAATAAATAAGACCCCCCCAAAACAGACAGACGCTGCCTAGGGAACGCAAAGGCAGGACTGGGCACCTCAGCAGGAGACAGACAGGGAGATAAAGACTAGGGAGAAGGGGAGGCGAGTCTTCCCACGGAAATCAAAGCCTTCCCACAAGGTAAGGAGAGGCCTTTCCCCATCTTGGGATTGGTCCCCTCCACTCCTTGGAGTGCATCTGCCTCTAGGAATAAACTTCTTACTAACCTATACCTGCGCTAAGCACTGTCTCTCCACAGAATCCTGTCCCTCAAGAACACGCAGAGCCAGGGAATACTATCACGACACGGTAACACTACCTCCTACAACAGACACAGCTGTACGTCCTGTTGCTACCTGAAGTACAGTGTAGGACCCACTTCAACACCAGCCACCGCAAGTATAGTCTACACGATGCAGAACACTCGTGCTAAACATGAAAGTAACTTTTTTTTTTTTTTTTTTTTAAGTTACAACAGTGACATTTCACATTTCATATTAAAACAGGGTGAAAATCGATGTTATTAGGTTTTAAAAGGAATCCTTCCCCCTCAGTGTTAAGGAATCGGAGGGAGTAAACAGGCTGGGACCTTTCCCAGGGGCTTGTTATAATGAGAATGCCACATCAGGCAAAGCCATACAGCACATAAACCCTTAGGAAGTTAAATCAAGGTGCGGTATTAAAACTTTTATGCAGATTTTCACTGATTTTTAACTCTGTCTTACGTGTGTGTGTGTGTGTGTGTGTGTGTGTGTGTGTGTGTGTGTCTGTGTCTGTGTCTGTCTGTCTGTCTGTCTGTCTGTATACATACACACACACACACACACACACACACACACACACACACACACATTCTTTTTTTTGTTTTTCGTTTTTCGGTTTTTTTTTTGTTTGTTTGGTTTTTTTTGTTTTTGTTTTTTTTGTTTTTTTTTTGTTTAGGGCAAAAGAAACCCAGGGATAACCTGAATTACTTGTAGTCAATTGTAATCCATTAGCGGAACAGACAAGAGGTTTGGAGAGATAGTTTGTATCGGGACTCATCTTCACCCCTTACTTAGGCAACAGCCAACTTGTTCAACTTTGCTGAGCTCCAGTTGCTATACCTTCGTGGAGTCTACTGTCAGAGACAAGCATGGAGAGATGTTGGTAATGATCTGGAGCTGCTGCTTTAATGGAGGGAAGCACTGGAACCTCTGGGAGCATCTGCCAAGAAGCCTGCCACTTGCGCCCACCAGTGTTCCACTGTGCCTGGAACGGCCCAGAGGCCTCACTCTGCCTCGAGGCCTTCACCAGCTGCCCCCACAGAGCAGGGAGCAACTTCCGTAAGCTCACCATCTTAGCACCTGAGGATGGGGGTCTCTAAAGTAACTTTTTAAAAATTTATTTTATGTGGTAAGTGCAATTTAGACGAGGGTCTTCATGAGGGGTAGGGGGGGAGAGGTGCATCCCTGGCGGTCCACCTGTCCCAGTCAAAGGAAAAGCCAGGGCTTGCTTCACTATGCATCTCAGAGCCAAGGCAAGACTGAAGCTGGAGGGGAGGAGCGCAGTGAAGGTTGTTTTCTTTCTTTTCTTTTCCTTTTTTTCTTTCTTTTCTCCTTTCTTCTCTTTTCTTTTTTCTTTTTTTTTTTTTCTTTTTTTTTTATGAAATGTATTGGGGCGACAATTGTTAGTAAATTTACATAGATTTCAGGTGTACCATTCTGTATTGCATCACCTATAAATCCCATTGTGCGTTCACCACCCAGAGTCAGTTCTCCTTCCATCACCGTATCTTTGATCCCCCTTACCCTCATCACCCACCGCTCCCCCCCTCACCCCCCCCCCCCCCGGTAACCACTACATGATGGTCTGTGTCTATGAGTTTTTCTTCCTCATCTGTTTGTCTCGTTCTTTTGTTGTTTTCGGTGCATATACCACACATCAGTGAAATCACAGGGTTCTCTGCTTTTCCTGTCTGACTTGTTTCACTCAGCGTTATACTCTCAAGATCCATCCATGTTGTCACAAATGCTCCTGTATCATCATCTTTCCTTGATCAGTCAGACTTTGAAAAGGACTCTGGAAAAGTTTTGTCAGGAGACCTGTGAGCCCTGCCTCTGATTGCTGCCTATTACTTTAGATTCTGACCTAAGTTCTCTTTTCTCTATATTAGTAACTTAGGAGAGTTTCGGCAGGCAATCAAGAGACACAGGGACCCGCACCTCCCCCAGCCCAACCCTTTGGACCAAGGGGCCAAGTATTTCTAGAAACTTGGAAAGAGGGGTCCGTCCCCAAGGGGCCGTTTGACTCCTAAATAGAAGGGACTTTACACAGTTCTCCCGAGCACCCCAAGTGCCGTCAACCTGCAGAGAGTCGTTGGCTGTGTCCCCTTCCCTCCAATCAAACCTGTTTTTATTATGAACAAAATAGAATATTTATTTGAGAGGTGGGTGTTAATATTTCTGATTTTAGTAAATGTAGAACGTAAACCTGTTTCGCTAAAACCGGTCGCCAAACGTGGTACTGACACAGAAGCCTATGTGATGTTGCTGATTTTCTCCCCATTCAGGCTGTTTGAGTCATCGCAGGCCATGAGAATTTCTTTCTTAGTGGAAGTATTTTGCGGGGAGGTGACGGCAACGTGTCTTTCACTGTAAGAATTTCTTTACATTTACCCATTCACCGTATTGCCTGATCACACCTTGTACGTTAAATCGAAGGGCTAGATGCGAGGAGGATGACGTGAGTTCCATCGGTGGTAGTTGAAGGTGGTTGCAGGTAGAAAAGTAGGGGAATCTCTGGGATCAGATAAAAGTGACATGGACGGAGGACACATCCTTGCTTTACACCGGTGGATGAGAGATGGTGAATAATGCATATTTACAGCACAGAGGTGGTATTCCGGACGAGGTGACAATGAGGATTTCTGTGGTCTTAGGCTCTGGTGCAGCAGGTCTTGCCCTGAGGGGTAGGTATGGGGAAAGAAATGACTCTGAAATTCCGAGGGTATATCGTCTTCAATGCCAAAAGACGATAGAGAGTCTCCCTGCAGGTAAACGTCGACGTCTGTCCAAAACAGTACAGGCCAAAGATGTGACCACTGCCTGTGACCCACTTTCAGTTACCATGCTTCCCCAAAACGAGACCTAGGTGGACAATCAGCTCGAATGAGTATTTTGCAGTAAAAATTTTAAGGTAAGACTCACTCTTATAGAAAACCCGGTGCGATATTATACTGTATTAAAAGACGAGGTCTTACGTTAATTTTTGCTCCAAAAGACGCATAAGAGCTGATGGTACGGTTAGATTTCGTTTCGGGGAAACACGGTAGTAATCGCTAAGTGGTTAATGTTGGTGTTGATATCCCACCGCCTGCAAGGCTGGCCCCTTCCAAATTGGGTTTAGAATGTGCCTCCTTTTTGGTACACAAGGCGGGGATCGGATTTTACCTCAGTGAACTCTATGCTCATAAACTGTTAAAATGACCGATTGTCTGTTTTTACCACCATTATAGAAACACGCGCGCAGTCACACAGACGCTCTAGTGTGTTCAGCGTTGTCTCCCACTCCTCTCCGCGCCCAAACGGATCCTCACATGAGAATATTTGTTTTGAAGAGGTGACCGGAGACGGAGACTGGAAAGGGGTTGTGTCTTGAGGCGAACGGGCACGGACTTAGAAGACGCCCGAGCACAGGCGCGACAACACTGCCACCTTGTGACTGACTGATGCCCTGCGACCCGATCGACTGGGGTGCAGGATCATTGAGGAGGAGAGAGAGAGAGAGAGAGAGAGAGAGAGAGAGAGAGAGAGAGAGAGAGAGAGAGAGAGAGAGAGAGAGAGAGAACGTCATGGGGAAGTGCCGGTGGTGGAAACGTCCCCCTCGTAGGAGCTCGGGGAGAAGTGACCGATCCCCAAAACATGGGGGGGGGGGGGCAGAATGTTGAAAGGTGAATTGTCCTGACTCGCAAAAGATCGTGACGGTCCGTGTAGACGTGTGTCACGTTTTGACCCCCACAGTTTGACTGTTGCGGAAAGCAGATCTCCCTCCCCCCCCCGCCCCCCGCCCCGAGTCCCCCTTGCGCGTCCGGGGTCGCGTCGTGGCGGGCGGGAGCTCGGTGGCCGAAGCCGGCCCGCTCCGTGCCCGGAGAGGCCATCCGAGGTGGGCCGGGACGAGGTCCGGCGTCCGGGCCGGCGGCGGGGAGCCCTCGCCGGTTCGCGATCCGGATCCGTCCCGCTGACGTTCGCTCCGGTTGTCGGGCGCCACCTGGCGGCCGCTTTTATATCGTCTCTTCCCTCCGGAGCTCCGGCGACCGCGCCAAGGGGAGGGATCTGGCCGCTGTGCCCGGGGAGGCGTTGCGGGCGGCCGGCGTCACCGGCGGAAGCGTCCCGGTGGTGCCGGGGCGACGTCGCGGCGCCCGTTCGCCGGAGATTGGAGGTGCAGGTTTCTGAGGGAGTGACCGCCGCCCGTCTCCGAGGCTGCCCGGTCGTGTCGACCGGCGCACGCAGGTGCCCCTCCGCCCTCGGGGAACCGAACGTGGACGCCGCGGAGGAACGTGAGAGGGCGGGACGCGCCCGTTGCGCCGCGCGGCCGCCCGTCCCGCGGGCGGGCGGGCCTGCCTGGCGTCGGCCCTACCGTGTCGATCGCACTTGGTTTTTTCCGCGGCCCGCTCCGGAGGTGCCCAGCGACCCTGGGCCGCGCGGGATGGCCCGTCCGGCGCCCCGCGGGCCCGGCCGCGGTCCCTCCCGCGGGCCGGTCGTGGGACGCGCCTCCGCGGGACTTTTCAACCAAGTCCCGATCGGGAGACGTGACCGTACACCGCCCGCGCGTGTGGCCGGGGAGGTAGTCACCGGCCCGTGTGCGTGTTCGCGTGGGTCGGTGTCGCCGGACGCGACTCCCCGTAGCCCCGTTCCGGGGTTGGGGGCCGGGGTCGGGCCCTGCGGGGGAGGCGCGTGGAGGGCGAGGAGGACCGGCACACGGGGGCACGGGCGGGGTCCCGGTCGTCCGACTCGACTTTTCCTCCCCCGTTTCCTCGCCTCCGGAGACCGAGCGGCCGACCGGTCGTTTGGCGTGGGTGGGCCGCTGGAGCCCCCGTTCGTCGGAGGCGCCTCCGTGGTACGTTTCCCCTCACGCCCCCCTCCCCGACTCCCAATTCGGAGGCGCGGTAGTTCGTGGCGCCCCCTGCCCGCGCCCGCGAACGTTGCGTGCGGGGCCATCTCGCCTCCACGCCCTCCTCGCCTGTCTTCGGGGCTCCCCGGCTTCGGGGGTCGACCAGGTGACCCAGCCGACCCTCCAACCCGCGGGGATGGGGTGGTGACCGGGGTCCGGTGGCCCGAGCCTAGTTCCGAGGAGGCCGCTGAGGTCCGTGGGTAGGCCCCGCCGACGGACGCGGTAATTTTTTCGCCAGAGACCCACATTTTGTGCCACCAGAGAGGTGTGGACGCGCTGTCCTCCGGTGACGGTCCCCGATGGGGGCCGGGCCCCTCGGCCGCGTGCGCGTGGGGTGCCCTTCGGGGCGCTTGCTCGCCGCCGCCGCCCGATGCCCAGGCTCCCGTCTCTGGTGCGCGAGCCGCCCGCTGGGCCTGCGCGCCGGCTCGCGCGTAAGCCAGGCGTCCCGGAGGGCCGCGGTCGACGGGACCCCTCCGGTCTCTGGCACCCGAGGGTGGCGTTGCGGGGTGGCAGGCGTGGCGGGTTCTCTCGCCGCGCGGGTCCCCTCCTCGCCGTGTCCACACGCGGGTGCGGTCCGGGTGCCTAGGTGCCCCGTGCTGCGGCTGGCCGCGCGCTGCCTCCTCGCGGGGCTTCGCCGCCAGCTGAGCCGCGTGGGAAGGGGGGGTGCGGCGAGGCTGAAGCAGGCTCCTCCGATCGCTGTCCTCGCTGCGCTACCTTTCCCGCGGCCTTTCCCCGTTGTGTTTCGATCGATGTGGTGACGTCGCGCTCTCCCGGGCCGGGCCTAAGCCGCGCCAGACGAGGGACGGACATTCATGGCGAATGGGACCGGTCTTCTCGCTCTGCCTGCGGGCCCCTCGCCTCTCCCACCCGCCCGATGGCGTCGTGCGGAAGGCAGGGGTGCGGAATCCGGCCCGACCCCGTTCCCCCCCGCCTCCTGCCTCACGGCGCTGGCGGGGCCAGGGGTCTCCTGACGCAGCGGACACTCTCCGCCCCGGCTTCGGCCGTGTCTCGCGTTTGCGGCTCTTCCCTCCCCCACGGAGGGGAGGGCCGTGCCGCCGCGGCGCCTTGCGCGCCTCGCCCGGCCGTCTGTTGGTGCCCCTGGAGCGCTCCAGGTCGTTCCTCAGGTGCCCGAGGCCGAGCCGGTGGTGTCGCTTCCCGGTCCCGGCGGCCCCGTCGTGTCGTCCCGTGAGAGTGCGCGGGGGTCGAGTCGGTAAGGTCGAGGGAGGCGTCCCTTCACTCCCCGCCCGCGGGGGGGCGTCGGGTGCCTCGTCGTGTTGCCCCTTGCTCGCGTTTGGCGTTCGGGGCTCGACAACGGACGGGCGCCGTGCCGCGTCTCGCCTCCCCCCGCCGTGGGAGAGGTGTGGCGTTGGGCGGTTGTGGCGGTTGACTTTCCGGCCGCTGGCCGCCTGTGGAGGGGGTGGCGCGCTCGCGCTTCTCGTGGACGGCGGCGTCTTCCGCCCCCGTGTCGCTGAGCGCGCTCCTCCGCCTCCGGCCGTCGTTCCGTCTTCCTTTACCCGTGCCGCAGACCCCCGCTCCCAGGCGCCGGCGTCCGAGCGCTTCGCCCGTGCCCGACGGGGAAA
>NW_027668897.1:235000-245000 GCF_964194185.1 Rhinolophus hipposideros | reverse complement strand
TTTCAGGTGCACAAAACGACGTTAATACATACACATTTATCATGTGTCGTCCCCCCCCCCCCCCCCCCCACACACACACAGTGACAACCCCCGCTCCACCCTCGCTCACCCTTTTTATGACTCGTCTACAGCGGGCGGCGGCGGCCGCGTCGTCGTCGACCCCGCAAAGGGTGCGCGACAGATGGACTCCCGATGACGATGACGACGGCGGAGGGAAGCGTCTCCCTACGTGGAAATAGGTCTGAGTCCGCGCCGGAGTCGGCTCGGGCCGGGCGGGCGCCTCGCGCATGTGACGATCTTCCCAGGCCGCCCTGGAGGCCTCAACCGGCAAAGTTGGAGAGGGTGGGGTAGGCCGTGCGTCCACACGCGGCAAACGTCCCCGTCTCAGGGGCGTTCGGAGAGAAAAGTTTCCAAGGCCGGGTCGCTTCCGCTACAGGGGGGAACGGGGGTCCCGCGCCGCATCGGGACGAGGCCGAACTCCCTGGCGGTCGGGCGGTCGGGCGGTCGGGCGGTCGGGCGGTCGGGCGGTCGGGCGGTCGGGCGGTCGGGCGGTCGTGCGTCCCGTCCGCCCCGGAGATGACTGATCCACCGTCCTACCGCGCGACCGTGGCGCTGGGAGTCGGGCGCCGGCCGACTTGGGGGCCGGGCCATCTTTTCCTGGCCTCCCTCCCGGTGAACTCGACCGAGAGGAGTGAGGCCGAGGAGGGGTGGGGAGGGGAGGGGAGGGGTGGGGGTGTGCTTGTTGGGCCCGTAACCCTGGTGGTGGGGCGCCGGGGTGGTGGGGCGCCGGGGTGGGCGGGCGGGGAAATGACTCCAACCGTCACAGCCGGACCTCCCCGGGACGCTGATCGTTCCCTGGCGGTGTCTGGCGTACGAGACTCCGAGGTCGGCTGTTTAGCGACACCCACCCCCCCCCCCCTTGGACTCGCGCCGGCGCCCCTTCTCCCGCCCACCCCCCTCCGCCGCCGCCGCCCCCCTCCCCCCACCCGCCCGTGATTCTCCAAGGGTTGAGCGCGTCGGCCCGGGTCACGAAGAGGAGGGGGAGATGGTGACGTTGGCCCAGGCCGGGGGAGGGGGGGGGGGCCGGGGGGGGCGAGTTCTCGCAAACATTGTTTTCCTCCCCAGCCGTTGGGAAGCTGCCGCGTAAGGGTGGGGGAGGTTTGAACAAAGCCTTTCCTTCGGCGGGGAGGAAGAAGCCCCAGGGCAGGTCGGAGGCGCTGAGTGGAGCGGAGAGCTTTCTGCATTTGAATGAAACCATTGAACGAAGACCATTGGAATTCATCGACCTGGCCTCCCCCCTCCCTTCCCGGCTCCAACCCCCCCATCCCCTCCCTCCCTTCCTCCCCTCCCCCCTCCGCCCCCCCAGAGTTTCCTTCCTGTCCACGGACTGACCGGAGACCTGCCATCCTGCCAGACCTTGCACGGAATAAAGAATACCTCCTCTTTCAGACTTCTCTCGCTCTTTCCAGAAAATTAACAAACCGACGAACGGACGACCCCCCCCCCCACCACCACCACACACACACACACACACACACACACACACACACACACACACACACACACCCCACGACACACACAACTAGATTGGAAACGAAGACTTTGACGTGGAGATGATGGGTCCTGGAAAAACACACACACTGTTCCCCAACACTCCCCAATTCGAAAAATAAATAACTAAATAACTAAATAAATAACTAACTAACTAACTCACTCACTAACTAACTAACTAACTAACTAACTAACTAACTAACTAATAAATAAATAAATAAGACCCCCCCAAAACAGACAGACGCTGCCTAGGGAACGCAAAGGCAGGACTGGGCACCTCAGCAGGAGACAGACAGGGAGATAAAGACTAGGGAGAAGGGGAGGCGAGTCTTCCCACGGAAATCAAAGCCTTCCCACAAGGTAAGGAGAGGCCTTTCCCCATCTTGGGATTGGTCCCCTCCACTCCTTGGAGTGCATCTGCCTCTAGGAATAAACTTCTTACTAACCTATACCTGCGCTAAGCACTGTCTCTCCACAGAATCCTGTCCCTCAAGAACACGCAGAGCCAGGGAATACTATCACGACACGGTAACACTACCTCCTACAACAGACACAGCTGTACGTCCTGTTGCTACCTGAAGTACAGTGTAGGACCCACTTCAACACCAGCCACCGCAAGTATAGTCTACACGATGCAGAACACTCGTGCTAAACATGAAAGTAACTTTTTTTTTTTTTTTTTTTTAAGTTACAACAGTGACATTTCACATTTCATATTAAAACAGGGTGAAAATCGATGTTATTAGGTTTTAAAAGGAATCCTTCCCCCTCAGTGTTAAGGAATCGGAGGGAGTAAACAGGCTGGGACCTTTCCCAGGGGCTTGTTATAATGAGAATGCCACATCAGGCAAAGCCATACAGCACATAAACCCTTAGGAAGTTAAATCAAGGTGCGGTATTAAAACTTTTATGCAGATTTTCACTGATTTTTAACTCTGTCTTACGTGTGTGTGTGTGTGTGTGTGTGTGTGTGTGTGTGTGTGTGTCTGTGTCTGTGTCTGTCTGTCTGTCTGTCTGTCTGTATACATACACACACACACACACACACACACACACACACACACACACACATTCTTTTTTTTGTTTTTCGTTTTTCGGTTTTTTTTTTGTTTGTTTGGTTTTTTTTGTTTTTGTTTTTTTTGTTTTTTTTTTGTTTAGGGCAAAAGAAACCCAGGGATAACCTGAATTACTTGTAGTCAATTGTAATCCATTAGCGGAACAGACAAGAGGTTTGGAGAGATAGTTTGTATCGGGACTCATCTTCACCCCTTACTTAGGCAACAGCCAACTTGTTCAACTTTGCTGAGCTCCAGTTGCTATACCTTCGTGGAGTCTACTGTCAGAGACAAGCATGGAGAGATGTTGGTAATGATCTGGAGCTGCTGCTTTAATGGAGGGAAGCACTGGAACCTCTGGGAGCATCTGCCAAGAAGCCTGCCACTTGCGCCCACCAGTGTTCCACTGTGCCTGGAACGGCCCAGAGGCCTCACTCTGCCTCGAGGCCTTCACCAGCTGCCCCCACAGAGCAGGGAGCAACTTCCGTAAGCTCACCATCTTAGCACCTGAGGATGGGGGTCTCTAAAGTAACTTTTTAAAAATTTATTTTATGTGGTAAGTGCAATTTAGACGAGGGTCTTCATGAGGGGTAGGGGGGGAGAGGTGCATCCCTGGCGGTCCACCTGTCCCAGTCAAAGGAAAAGCCAGGGCTTGCTTCACTATGCATCTCAGAGCCAAGGCAAGACTGAAGCTGGAGGGGAGGAGCGCAGTGAAGGTTGTTTTCTTTCTTTTCTTTTCCTTTTTTTCTTTCTTTTCTCCTTTCTTCTCTTTTCTTTTTTCTTTTTTTTTTTTTCTTTTTTTTTTATGAAATGTATTGGGGCGACAATTGTTAGTAAATTTACATAGATTTCAGGTGTACCATTCTGTATTGCATCACCTATAAATCCCATTGTGCGTTCACCACCCAGAGTCAGTTCTCCTTCCATCACCGTATCTTTGATCCCCCTTACCCTCATCACCCACCGCTCCCCCCCTCACCCCCCCCCCCCCCGGTAACCACTACATGATGGTCTGTGTCTATGAGTTTTTCTTCCTCATCTGTTTGTCTCGTTCTTTTGTTGTTTTCGGTGCATATACCACACATCAGTGAAATCACAGGGTTCTCTGCTTTTCCTGTCTGACTTGTTTCACTCAGCGTTATACTCTCAAGATCCATCCATGTTGTCACAAATGCTCCTGTATCATCATCTTTCCTTGATCAGTCAGACTTTGAAAAGGACTCTGGAAAAGTTTTGTCAGGAGACCTGTGAGCCCTGCCTCTGATTGCTGCCTATTACTTTAGATTCTGACCTAAGTTCTCTTTTCTCTATATTAGTAACTTAGGAGAGTTTCGGCAGGCAATCAAGAGACACAGGGACCCGCACCTCCCCCAGCCCAACCCTTTGGACCAAGGGGCCAAGTATTTCTAGAAACTTGGAAAGAGGGGTCCGTCCCCAAGGGGCCGTTTGACTCCTAAATAGAAGGGACTTTACACAGTTCTCCCGAGCACCCCAAGTGCCGTCAACCTGCAGAGAGTCGTTGGCTGTGTCCCCTTCCCTCCAATCAAACCTGTTTTTATTATGAACAAAATAGAATATTTATTTGAGAGGTGGGTGTTAATATTTCTGATTTTAGTAAATGTAGAACGTAAACCTGTTTCGCTAAAACCGGTCGCCAAACGTGGTACTGACACAGAAGCCTATGTGATGTTGCTGATTTTCTCCCCATTCAGGCTGTTTGAGTCATCGCAGGCCATGAGAATTTCTTTCTTAGTGGAAGTATTTTGCGGGGAGGTGACGGCAACGTGTCTTTCACTGTAAGAATTTCTTTACATTTACCCATTCACCGTATTGCCTGATCACACCTTGTACGTTAAATCGAAGGGCTAGATGCGAGGAGGATGACGTGAGTTCCATCGGTGGTAGTTGAAGGTGGTTGCAGGTAGAAAAGTAGGGGAATCTCTGGGATCAGATAAAAGTGACATGGACGGAGGACACATCCTTGCTTTACACCGGTGGATGAGAGATGGTGAATAATGCATATTTACAGCACAGAGGTGGTATTCCGGACGAGGTGACAATGAGGATTTCTGTGGTCTTAGGCTCTGGTGCAGCAGGTCTTGCCCTGAGGGGTAGGTATGGGGAAAGAAATGACTCTGAAATTCCGAGGGTATATCGTCTTCAATGCCAAAAGACGATAGAGAGTCTCCCTGCAGGTAAACGTCGACGTCTGTCCAAAACAGTACAGGCCAAAGATGTGACCACTGCCTGTGACCCACTTTCAGTTACCATGCTTCCCCAAAACGAGACCTAGGTGGACAATCAGCTCGAATGAGTATTTTGCAGTAAAAATTTTAAGGTAAGACTCACTCTTATAGAAAACCCGGTGCGATATTATACTGTATTAAAAGACGAGGTCTTACGTTAATTTTTGCTCCAAAAGACGCATAAGAGCTGATGGTACGGTTAGATTTCGTTTCGGGGAAACACGGTAGTAATCGCTAAGTGGTTAATGTTGGTGTTGATATCCCACCGCCTGCAAGGCTGGCCCCTTCCAAATTGGGTTTAGAATGTGCCTCCTTTTTGGTACACAAGGCGGGGATCGGATTTTACCTCAGTGAACTCTATGCTCATAAACTGTTAAAATGACCGATTGTCTGTTTTTACCACCATTATAGAAACACGCGCGCAGTCACACAGACGCTCTAGTGTGTTCAGCGTTGTCTCCCACTCCTCTCCGCGCCCAAACGGATCCTCACATGAGAATATTTGTTTTGAAGAGGTGACCGGAGACGGAGACTGGAAAGGGGTTGTGTCTTGAGGCGAACGGGCACGGACTTAGAAGACGCCCGAGCACAGGCGCGACAACACTGCCACCTTGTGACTGACTGATGCCCTGCGACCCGATCGACTGGGGTGCAGGATCATTGAGGAGGGAGAGAGAGAGAGAGAGAGAGAGAGAGAGAGAGAGAGAGAGAGAGAGAGAGAGAGAGAGAGAGAGAGAGAGAAACGTCATGGGGAAGTGCCGGTGGTGGAAACGTCCCCCTCGTAGGAGCTCGGGGAGAAGTGACCGATCCCCAAAACATGGGGGGGGGGGGGCAGAATGTTGAAAGGTGAATTGTCCTGACTCGCAAAAGATCGTGACGGTCCGTGTAGACGTGTGTCACGTTTTGACCCCCACAGTTTGACTGTTGCGGAAAGCAGATCTCCCTCCCCCCCCCGCCCCCCGCCCCGAGTCCCCCTTGCGCGTCCGGGGTCGCGTCGTGGCGGGCGGGAGCTCGGTGGCCGAAGCCGGCCCGCTCCGTGCCCGGAGAGGCCATCCGAGGTGGGCCGGGACGAGGTCCGGCGTCCGGGCCGGCGGCGGGGAGCCCTCGCCGGTTCGCGATCCGGATCCGTCCCGCTGACGTTCGCTCCGGTTGTCGGGCGCCACCTGGCGGCCGCTTTTATATCGTCTCTTCCCTCCGGAGCTCCGGCGACCGCGCCAAGGGGAGGGATCTGGCCGCTGTGCCCGGGGAGGCGTTGCGGGCGGCCGGCGTCACCGGCGGAAGCGTCCCGGTGGTGCCGGGGCGACGTCGCGGCGCCCGTTCGCCGGAGATTGGAGGTGCAGGTTTCTGAGGGAGTGACCGCCGCCCGTCTCCGAGGCTGCCCGGTCGTGTCGACCGGCGCACGCAGGTGCCCCTCCGCCCTCGGGGAACCGAACGTGGACGCCGCGGAGGAACGTGAGAGGGCGGGACGCGCCCGTTGCGCCGCGCGGCCGCCCGTCCCGCGGGCGGGCGGGCCTGCCTGGCGTCGGCCCTACCGTGTCGATCGCACTTGGTTTTTTCCGCGGCCCGCTCCGGAGGTGCCCAGCGACCCTGGGCCGCGCGGGATGGCCCGTCCGGCGCCCCGCGGGCCCGGCCGCGGTCCCTCCCGCGGGCCGGTCGTGGGACGCGCCTCCGCGGGACTTTTCAACCAAGTCCCGATCGGGAGACGTGACCGTACACCGCCCGCGCGTGTGGCCGGGGAGGTAGTCACCGGCCCGTGTGCGTGTTCGCGTGGGTCGGTGTCGCCGGACGCGACTCCCCGTAGCCCCGTTCCGGGGTTGGGGGCCGGGGTCGGGCCCTGCGGGGGAGGCGCGTGGAGGGCGAGGAGGACCGGCACACGGGGGCACGGGCGGGGTCCCGGTCGTCCGACTCGACTTTTCCTCCCCCGTTTCCTCGCCTCCGGAGACCGAGCGGCCGACCGGTCGTTTGGCGTGGGTGGGCCGCTGGAGCCCCCGTTCGTCGGAGGCGCCTCCGTGGTACGTTTCCCCTCACGCCCCCCTCCCCGACTCCCAATTCGGAGGCGCGGTAGTTCGTGGCGCCCCCTGCCCGCGCCCGCGAACGTTGCGTGCGGGGCCATCTCGCCTCCACGCCCTCCTCGCCTGTCTTCGGGGCTCCCCGGCTTCGGGGGTCGACCAGGTGACCCAGCCGACCCTCCAACCCGCGGGGATGGGGTGGTGACCGGGGTCCGGTGGCCCGAGCCTAGTTCCGAGGAGGCCGCTGAGGTCCGTGGGTAGGCCCCGCCGACGGACGCGGTAATTTTTTCGCCAGAGACCCACATTTTGTGCCACCAGAGAGGTGTGGACGCGCTGTCCTCCGGTGACGGTCCCCGATGGGGGCCGGGCCCCTCGGCCGCGTGCGCGTGGGGTGCCCTTCGGGGCGCTTGCTCGCCGCCGCCGCCCGATGCCCAGGCTCCCGTCTCTGGTGCGCGAGCCGCCCGCTGGGCCTGCGCGCCGGCTCGCGCGTAAGCCAGGCGTCCCGGAGGGCCGCGGTCGACGGGACCCCTCCGGTCTCTGGCACCCGAGGGTGGCGTTGCGGGGTGGCAGGCGTGGCGGGTTCTCTCGCCGCGCGGGTCCCCTCCTCGCCGTGTCCACACGCGGGTGCGGTCCGGGTGCCTAGGTGCCCCGTGCTGCGGCTGGCCGCGCGCTGCCTCCTCGCGGGGCTTCGCCGCCAGCTGAGCCGCGTGGGAAGGGGGGGTGCGGCGAGGCTGAAGCAGGCTCCTCCGATCGCTGTCCTCGCTGCGCTACCTTTCCCGCGGCCTTTCCCCGTTGTGTTTCGATCGATGTGGTGACGTCGCGCTCTCCCGGGCCGGGCCTAAGCCGCGCCAGACGAGGGACGGACATTCATGGCGAATGGGACCGGTCTTCTCGCTCTGCCTGCGGGCCCCTCGCCTCTCCCACCCGCCCGATGGCGTCGTGCGGAAGGCAGGGGTGCGGAATCCGGCCCGACCCCGTTCCCCCCCGCCTCCTGCCTCACGGCGCTGGCGGGGCCAGGGGTCTCCTGACGCAGCGGACACTCTCCGCCCCGGCTTCGGCCGTGTCTCGCGTTTGCGGCTCTTCCCTCCCCCACGGAGGGGAGGGCCGTGCCGCCGCGGCGCCTTGCGCGCCTCGCCCGGCCGTCTGTTGGTGCCCCTGGAGCGCTCCAGGTCGTTCCTCAGGTGCCCGAGGCCGAGCCGGTGGTGTCGCTTCCCGGTCCCGGCGGCCCCGTCGTGTCGTCCCGTGAGAGTGCGCGGGGGTCGAGTCGGTAAGGTCGAGGGAGGCGTCCCTTCACTCCCCGCCCGCGGGGGGGCGTCGGGTGCCTCGTCGTGTTGCCCCTTGCTCGCGTTTGGCGTTCGGGGCTCGACAACGGACGGGCGCCGTGCCGCGTCTCGCCTCCCCCCGCCGTGGGAGAGGTGTGGCGTTGGGCGGTTGTGGCGGTTGACTTTCCGGCCGCTGGCCGCCTGTGGAGGGGGTGGCGCGCTCGCGCTTCTCGTGGACGGCGGCGTCTTCCGCCCCCGTGTCGCTGAGCGCGCTCCTCCGCCTCCGGCCGTCGTTCCGTCTTCCTTTACCCGTGCCGCAGACCCCCGCTCCCAGGCGCCGGCGTCCGAGCGCTTCGCCCGTGCCCGACGGGGAAACGTCCCGGGCTCGGGGGCGATGCCCCCTCGGTGAGAAAGCCTTCTCTAGCGATCCGAAGAGGGTGCCTTGGGGTACCGCACCCCCCAGTCGCCGCCCCTCGTCTGCGCGTGTTTGGCCAGCTCGCAGGGGGCTCCTCCGCTCCGTGTGGCGTGAGGGCCCCCGACGAGCGATGCTCTCCGGCCTACCGCGGCCCGCGCCTCCCCCCACCGAGTCGGGGGAGGGTCACGCACGGGCCCGGGCCCGGCATCTCCGGCGCGGTCGTGACCTCGCCGTGTGTGCGCCGTGCGGCGCTTGGCGCGGCGTGAGGCGTGAGGCGGGGCGGCCCCGCCTCCGACGCCTCCCGCTTCTTCTCCGCGTCGAGCGGGTCTCCGCCCGCCCGCGTGCCGAGGCGCGGCCGGCGGGCGCCGCGCGGGCACGGGTCGGACCGCCTCGCCCGGGGCGGGTCGTGCCCCGGGGTGTGGGGGTGTTCCCCCGAGCCGCGACCGGACGGCTGCAGAGAGGGGAGACGGCTGCCGCTGCGGGGGGCGTTTCTCCTCGGCGGCGACGAGTTCGCGCGGGTGGCCCCCGGCGGAGGGGGCCGGGCGGTGGCCAGGCTCGCGGGAGAGGGTGGTTCGAGGCCGGTAGGCGTCACGGGCGTCGCGGGGCCGCCCTCGTGTGTGGCGGTGGGATCCCCGCGCGTTTTCCCGGTGGCCCGCCCGCGTCCTCGCCCCTTCCCCGTGGTCCTGCGCCCGCGCCCTCTCCCCGCGGGCTCCCGTCTTGCGCGCGGCCCCCACCTCCTCCTCGCCGCTGCCGCTTCGCCCCGCGCCCGTCCCTTCGCGCCCGGGAGCTACCGAGGCTGGCCTCCCGCCGCGCGGGTGTCGACCCCGTCCCCACCCCGGGGCGGACGGCGGCTCCCCCGGCGGGGCGCCCCACGGGCCCGATGACGCGGGGGGGCAGGCGCGCGCGTGAGGCTCGGCGAGGGAGCGGGGTCGGCGGGGTCCGCGGCGGCGGCGGCGGCCCCCGAGGGTCCCCCGCGAGGCGCGGAGTCTTGACGGGGGGGGGAGACGGTGCCAGTCGGCGCCCCGGGTGCCGCGGGACCGCTTTCGTTGCCCGGAGGGGGCCCCCGGCGGTGTGACCCCGCGTGTGTTCCCGGCGGTCGACTCGCTTCCGACGCTCGTTGCGTGGCCCCGAAGCGCTTCGCGGCGGCCTCGTGGCTCCGTCCCCGCCGTCGTCGGGCCCCGCCCGGCCGTCTCGTCCGTCGCCTTCTCTCCCCGCCGTCCGTGTTTGCCGACTCGGGGCCCCGCGCCCCCGGTGCGCGGCGCCTCCCCCCGGGCCCGCCGCGGCTCCCCACTCCGTGTCCGCCGCCGTCGTCCGCCGCCAGGCGGCGGCGTTGCGTGCGGGCGAGGGTTGCCGGCAGCGCGGCCCCGCGCGGACGTGCGCGCCCGAGCGGGCGCCGGGGCCCGGCCGGCCGTCGTGGCCGCCGGGGCCGCACCGACCCCGGACAGGGCCCGGGGCTCGACGC
>NW_027668897.1:215000-225000 GCF_964194185.1 Rhinolophus hipposideros | reverse complement strand
TCGACCAGGTGTCCCTCGACGGGGAGGCGACGCGGGGCCGAGTCGTATGCCGGGCGACCCCGCCGGCGCCGCAGCCGGCCCCCGGTCGCGACCCCCGCGCGAGGTGTGTGTGTGTCTCTCCCTCTCTCTCTCTCTCTCTCTCTCTCTCTCTCTCTCCCTCCCTCCCTCCCTCCCTCCCTCCCTCCCTCCCTCCCTCCCTCCCTCGATCCCGGCCCCCGGGCGGGTCGACCAGATGTCTCCGCGGTCCGCGTCCGCGTCTCCATGTCCGTCCACCTGTCTCTAACCCCCCTGGCCCCCTGGCCCCCTGGCCCCCTGGCCCCCTGGCCCCCTGGCCCCCTGGCCCCCTGGCCCCCTCCCCCTCCCCCGTCCCCGTCCCCGTCCCCGTCCCCGTCCCCGTCCCCGTCGTTCCCGGTCCCGGTCCCGGTCCCGGTCCCTTGCGGGTCGACCAGATGTCTCTTCGGTCCGCGTCCGCGTCCTCATATCCGTCCGCCTGTGTGTCTCTGTCCCTCCGTCGCCGTCGCCGTCGCCCTCGGTCCCGGTCCCTTGCGGGTCGACCAGAAGTCTCTTCGGCCCGCGTCCGCGCATCCGTCCACCTGTCTGTCTCTCCCTTCGTCCCCGTCCCCCCGGCCCCCCGGCCCCCCGGCCCCCCGGCCCTCGCCCTCGCCCTCGGTCCCGGCCCCCGCGCGGGTCGACCAGATGTCTCCCCGGTCCCCTTCCCCTTCCCCTTCCCCTTCCGTCTCTCCCTCTCACACCTACCTTTTCCCGTCCTCATGGACGTGATTCTTTCCTTCTCTCCCCACCCGTTCCCCCACCTCACGCCCGCGACACTCCTTTCCCATACACAGCGTGGAACATGAGAAACGTACCTTTCTGCCCGTGAAAATTAAACCGAGCAAAAACCCCGCCAACGCTGACGGTTTCTTCTTTCGTTTGTGGTGTTTTTGTTTTTCAAACTTTCTTTTTTAATTTTTTTTCTTTTAAACATTTTAAAAATTAGTTTCAGGTGCACAAAACGACGTTAATACATACACATTTATCATGTGTCGTCCCCCCCCCCCCCCCCCCCACACACACACAGTGACAACCCCCGCTCCACCCTCGCTCACCCTTTTTATGACTCGTCTACAGCGGGCGGCGGCGGCCGCGTCGTCGTCGACCCCGCAAAGGGTGCGCGACAGATGGACTCCCGATGACGATGACGACGGCGGAGGGAAGCGTCTCCCTACGTGGAAATAGGTCTGAGTCCGCGCCGGAGTCGGCTCGGGCCGGGCGGGCGCCTCGCGCATGTGACGATCTTCCCAGGCCGCCCTGGAGGCCTCAACCGGCAAAGTTGGAGAGGGTGGGGTAGGCCGTGCGTCCACACGCGGCAAACGTCCCCGTCTCAGGGGCGTTCGGAGAGAAAAGTTTCCAAGGCCGGGTCGCTTCCGCTACAGGGGGGAACGGGGGTCCCGCGCCGCATCGGGACGAGGCCGAACTCCCTGGCGGTCGGGCGGTCGGGCGGTCGGGCGGTCGGGCGGTCGGGCGGTCGGGCGGTCGGGCGGTCGGGCGGTCGTGCGTCCCGTCCGCCCCGGAGATGACTGATCCACCGTCCTACCGCGCGACCGTGGCGCTGGGAGTCGGGCGCCGGCCGACTTGGGGGCCGGGCCATCTTTTCCTGGCCTCCCTCCCGGTGAACTCGACCGAGAGGAGTGAGGCCGAGGAGGGGTGGGGAGGGGAGGGGAGGGGTGGGGGTGTGCTTGTTGGGCCCGTAACCCTGGTGGTGGGGCGCCGGGGTGGTGGGGCGCCGGGGTGGGCGGGCGGGGAAATGACTCCAACCGTCACAGCCGGACCTCCCCGGGACGCTGATCGTTCCCTGGCGGTGTCTGGCGTACGAGACTCCGAGGTCGGCTGTTTAGCGACACCCACCCCCCCCCCCCTTGGACTCGCGCCGGCGCCCCTTCTCCCGCCCACCCCCCTCCGCCGCCGCCGCCCCCCTCCCCCCACCCGCCCGTGATTCTCCAAGGGTTGAGCGCGTCGGCCCGGGTCACGAAGAGGAGGGGGAGATGGTGACGTTGGCCCAGGCCGGGGGAGGGGGGGGGGGCCGGGGGGGGCGAGTTCTCGCAAACATTGTTTTCCTCCCCAGCCGTTGGGAAGCTGCCGCGTAAGGGTGGGGGAGGTTTGAACAAAGCCTTTCCTTCGGCGGGGAGGAAGAAGCCCCAGGGCAGGTCGGAGGCGCTGAGTGGAGCGGAGAGCTTTCTGCATTTGAATGAAACCATTGAACGAAGACCATTGGAATTCATCGACCTGGCCTCCCCCCTCCCTTCCCGGCTCCAACCCCCCCATCCCCTCCCTCCCTTCCTCCCCTCCCCCCTCCGCCCCCCCAGAGTTTCCTTCCTGTCCACGGACTGACCGGAGACCTGCCATCCTGCCAGACCTTGCACGGAATAAAGAATACCTCCTCTTTCAGACTTCTCTCGCTCTTTCCAGAAAATTAACAAACCGACGAACGGACGACCCCCCCCCCCACCACCACCACACACACACACACACACACACACACACACACACACACACACACACACACCCCACGACACACACAACTAGATTGGAAACGAAGACTTTGACGTGGAGATGATGGGTCCTGGAAAAACACACACACTGTTCCCCAACACTCCCCAATTCGAAAAATAAATAACTAAATAACTAAATAAATAACTAACTAACTAACTCACTCACTAACTAACTAACTAACTAACTAACTAACTAACTAAATAAATAAATAAATAAGACCCCCCCAAAACAGACAGACGCTGCCTAGGGAACGCAAAGGCAGGACTGGGCACCTCAGCAGGAGACAGACAGGGAGATAAAGACTAGGGAGAAGGGGAGGCGAGTCTTCCCACGGAAATCAAAGCCTTCCCACAAGGTAAGGAGAGGCCTTTCCCCATCTTGGGATTGGTCCCCTCCACTCCTTGGAGTGCATCTGCCTCTAGGAATAAACTTCTTACTAACCTATACCTGCGCTAAGCACTGTCTCTCCACAGAATCCTGTCCCTCAAGAACACGCAGAGCCAGGGAATACTATCACGACACGGTAACACTACCTCCTACAACAGACACAGCTGTACGTCCTGTTGCTACCTGAAGTACAGTGTAGGACCCACTTCAACACCAGCCACCGCAAGTATAGTCTACACGATGCAGAACACTCGTGCTAAACATGAAAGTAACTTTTTTTTTTTTTTTTTTTTAAGTTACAACAGTGACATTTCACATTTCATATTAAAACAGGGTGAAAATCGATGTTATTAGGTTTTAAAAGGAATCCTTCCCCCTCAGTGTTAAGGAATCGGAGGGAGTAAACAGGCTGGGACCTTTCCCAGGGGCTTGTTATAATGAGAATGCCACATCAGGCAAAGCCATACAGCACATAAACCCTTAGGAAGTTAAATCAAGGTGCGGTATTAAAACTTTTATGCAGATTTTCACTGATTTTTAACTCTGTCTTACGTGTGTGTGTGTGTGTGTGTGTGTGTGTGTGTGTGTGTGTGTCTGTGTCTGTGTCTGTCTGTCTGTCTGTCTGTCTGTATACATACACACACACACACACACACACACACACACACACACACACACATTCTTTTTTTTGTTTTTCGTTTTTCGGTTTTTTTTTTGTTTGTTTGGTTTTTTTTGTTTTTGTTTTTTTTGTTTTTTTTTTGTTTAGGGCAAAAGAAACCCAGGGATAACCTGAATTACTTGTAGTCAATTGTAATCCATTAGCGGAACAGACAAGAGGTTTGGAGAGATAGTTTGTATCGGGACTCATCTTCACCCCTTACTTAGGCAACAGCCAACTTGTTCAACTTTGCTGAGCTCCAGTTGCTATACCTTCGTGGAGTCTACTGTCAGAGACAAGCATGGAGAGATGTTGGTAATGATCTGGAGCTGCTGCTTTAATGGAGGGAAGCACTGGAACCTCTGGGAGCATCTGCCAAGAAGCCTGCCACTTGCGCCCACCAGTGTTCCACTGTGCCTGGAACGGCCCAGAGGCCTCACTCTGCCTCGAGGCCTTCACCAGCTGCCCCCACAGAGCAGGGAGCAACTTCCGTAAGCTCACCATCTTAGCACCTGAGGATGGGGGTCTCTAAAGTAACTTTTTAAAAATTTATTTTATGTGGTAAGTGCAATTTAGACGAGGGTCTTCATGAGGGGTAGGGGGGGAGAGGTGCATCCCTGGCGGTCCACCTGTCCCAGTCAAAGGAAAAGCCAGGGCTTGCTTCACTATGCATCTCAGAGCCAAGGCAAGACTGAAGCTGGAGGGGAGGAGCGCAGTGAAGGTTGTTTTCTTTCTTTTCTTTTCCTTTTTTTCTTTCTTTTCTCCTTTCTTCTCTTTTCTTTTTTCTTTTTTTTTTTTTCTTTTTTTTTTATGAAATGTATTGGGGCGACAATTGTTAGTAAATTTACATAGATTTCAGGTGTACCATTCTGTATTGCATCACCTATAAATCCCATTGTGCGTTCACCACCCAGAGTCAGTTCTCCTTCCATCACCGTATCTTTGATCCCCCTTACCCTCATCACCCACCGCTCCCCCCCTCACCCCCCCCCCCCCCGGTAACCACTACATGATGGTCTGTGTCTATGAGTTTTTCTTCCTCATCTGTTTGTCTCGTTCTTTTGTTGTTTTCGGTGCATATACCACACATCAGTGAAATCACAGGGTTCTCTGCTTTTCCTGTCTGACTTGTTTCACTCAGCGTTATACTCTCAAGATCCATCCATGTTGTCACAAATGCTCCTGTATCATCATCTTTCCTTGATCAGTCAGACTTTGAAAAGGACTCTGGAAAAGTTTTGTCAGGAGACCTGTGAGCCCTGCCTCTGATTGCTGCCTATTACTTTAGATTCTGACCTAAGTTCTCTTTTCTCTATATTAGTAACTTAGGAGAGTTTCGGCAGGCAATCAAGAGACACAGGGACCCGCACCTCCCCCAGCCCAACCCTTTGGACCAAGGGGCCAAGTATTTCTAGAAACTTGGAAAGAGGGGTCCGTCCCCAAGGGGCCGTTTGACTCCTAAATAGAAGGGACTTTACACAGTTCTCCCGAGCACCCCAAGTGCCGTCAACCTGCAGAGAGTCGTTGGCTGTGTCCCCTTCCCTCCAATCAAACCTGTTTTTATTATGAACAAAATAGAATATTTATTTGAGAGGTGGGTGTTAATATTTCTGATTTTAGTAAATGTAGAACGTAAACCTGTTTCGCTAAAACCGGTCGCCAAACGTGGTACTGACACAGAAGCCTATGTGATGTTGCTGATTTTCTCCCCATTCAGGCTGTTTGAGTCATCGCAGGCCATGAGAATTTCTTTCTTAGTGGAAGTATTTTGCGGGGAGGTGACGGCAACGTGTCTTTCACTGTAAGAATTTCTTTACATTTACCCATTCACCGTATTGCCTGATCACACCTTGTACGTTAAATCGAAGGGCTAGATGCGAGGAGGATGACGTGAGTTCCATCGGTGGTAGTTGAAGGTGGTTGCAGGTAGAAAAGTAGGGGAATCTCTGGGATCAGATAAAAGTGACATGGACGGAGGACACATCCTTGCTTTACACCGGTGGATGAGAGATGGTGAATAATGCATATTTACAGCACAGAGGTGGTATTCCGGACGAGGTGACAATGAGGATTTCTGTGGTCTTAGGCTCTGGTGCAGCAGGTCTTGCCCTGAGGGGTAGGTATGGGGAAAGAAATGACTCTGAAATTCCGAGGGTATATCGTCTTCAATGCCAAAAGACGATAGAGAGTCTCCCTGCAGGTAAACGTCGACGTCTGTCCAAAACAGTACAGGCCAAAGATGTGACCACTGCCTGTGACCCACTTTCAGTTACCATGCTTCCCCAAAACGAGACCTAGGTGGACAATCAGCTCGAATGAGTATTTTGCAGTAAAAATTTTAAGGTAAGACTCACTCTTATAGAAAACCCGGTGCGATATTATACTGTATTAAAAGACGAGGTCTTACGTTAATTTTTGCTCCAAAAGACGCATAAGAGCTGATGGTACGGTTAGATTTCGTTTCGGGGAAACACGGTAGTAATCGCTAAGTGGTTAATGTTGGTGTTGATATCCCACCGCCTGCAAGGCTGGCCCCTTCCAAATTGGGTTTAGAATGTGCCTCCTTTTTGGTACACAAGGCGGGGATCGGATTTTACCTCAGTGAACTCTATGCTCATAAACTGTTAAAATGACCGATTGTCTGTTTTTACCACCATTATAGAAACACGCGCGCAGTCACACAGACGCTCTAGTGTGTTCAGCGTTGTCTCCCACTCCTCTCCGCGCCCAAACGGATCCTCACATGAGAATATTTGTTTTGAAGAGGTGACCGGAGACGGAGACTGGAAAGGGGTTGTGTCTTGAGGCGAACGGGCACGGACTTAGAAGACGCCCGAGCACAGGCGCGACAACACTGCCACCTTGTGACTGACTGATGCCCTGCGACCCGATCGACTGGGGTGCAGGATCATTGAGGAGGAGAGAGAGAGAGAGAGAGAGAGAGAGAGAGAGAGAGAGAGAGAGAGAGAGAGAGAGAGAGAGAGAGAGAGAGAAACGTCATGGGGAAGTGCCGGTGGTGGAAACGTCCCCCTCGTAGGAGCTCGGGGAGAAGTGACCGATCCCCAAAACATGGGGGGGGGGGGGCAGAATGTTGAAAGGTGAATTGTCCTGACTCGCAAAAGATCGTGACGGTCCGTGTAGACGTGTGTCACGTTTTGACCCCCACAGTTTGACTGTTGCGGAAAGCAGATCTCCCTCCCCCCCCCGCCCCCCGCCCCGAGTCCCCCTTGCGCGTCCGGGGTCGCGTCGTGGCGGGCGGGAGCTCGGTGGCCGAAGCCGGCCCGCTCCGTGCCCGGAGAGGCCATCCGAGGTGGGCCGGGACGAGGTCCGGCGTCCGGGCCGGCGGCGGGGAGCCCTCGCCGGTTCGCGATCCGGATCCGTCCCGCTGACGTTCGCTCCGGTTGTCGGGCGCCACCTGGCGGCCGCTTTTATATCGTCTCTTCCCTCCGGAGCTCCGGCGACCGCGCCAAGGGGAGGGATCTGGCCGCTGTGCCCGGGGAGGCGTTGCGGGCGGCCGGCGTCACCGGCGGAAGCGTCCCGGTGGTGCCGGGGCGACGTCGCGGCGCCCGTTCGCCGGAGATTGGAGGTGCAGGTTTCTGAGGGAGTGACCGCCGCCCGTCTCCGAGGCTGCCCGGTCGTGTCGACCGGCGCACGCAGGTGCCCCTCCGCCCTCGGGGAACCGAACGTGGACGCCGCGGAGGAACGTGAGAGGGCGGGACGCGCCCGTTGCGCCGCGCGGCCGCCCGTCCCGCGGGCGGGCGGGCCTGCCTGGCGTCGGCCCTACCGTGTCGATCGCACTTGGTTTTTTCCGCGGCCCGCTCCGGAGGTGCCCAGCGACCCTGGGCCGCGCGGGATGGCCCGTCCGGCGCCCCGCGGGCCCGGCCGCGGTCCCTCCCGCGGGCCGGTCGTGGGACGCGCCTCCGCGGGACTTTTCAACCAAGTCCCGATCGGGAGACGTGACCGTACACCGCCCGCGCGTGTGGCCGGGGAGGTAGTCACCGGCCCGTGTGCGTGTTCGCGTGGGTCGGTGTCGCCGGACGCGACTCCCCGTAGCCCCGTTCCGGGGTTGGGGGCCGGGGTCGGGCCCTGCGGGGGAGGCGCGTGGAGGGCGAGGAGGACCGGCACACGGGGGCACGGGCGGGGTCCCGGTCGTCCGACTCGACTTTTCCTCCCCCGTTTCCTCGCCTCCGGAGACCGAGCGGCCGACCGGTCGTTTGGCGTGGGTGGGCCGCTGGAGCCCCCGTTCGTCGGAGGCGCCTCCGTGGTACGTTTCCCCTCACGCCCCCCTCCCCGACTCCCAATTCGGAGGCGCGGTAGTTCGTGGCGCCCCCTGCCCGCGCCCGCGAACGTTGCGTGCGGGGCCATCTCGCCTCCACGCCCTCCTCGCCTGTCTTCGGGGCTCCCCGGCTTCGGGGGTCGACCAGGTGACCCAGCCGACCCTCCAACCCGCGGGGATGGGGTGGTGACCGGGGTCCGGTGGCCCGAGCCTAGTTCCGAGGAGGCCGCTGAGGTCCGTGGGTAGGCCCCGCCGACGGACGCGGTAATTTTTTCGCCAGAGACCCACATTTTGTGCCACCAGAGAGGTGTGGACGCGCTGTCCTCCGGTGACGGTCCCCGATGGGGGCCGGGCCCCTCGGCCGCGTGCGCGTGGGGTGCCCTTCGGGGCGCTTGCTCGCCGCCGCCGCCCGATGCCCAGGCTCCCGTCTCTGGTGCGCGAGCCGCCCGCTGGGCCTGCGCGCCGGCTCGCGCGTAAGCCAGGCGTCCCGGAGGGCCGCGGTCGACGGGACCCCTCCGGTCTCTGGCACCCGAGGGTGGCGTTGCGGGGTGGCAGGCGTGGCGGGTTCTCTCGCCGCGCGGGTCCCCTCCTCGCCGTGTCCACACGCGGGTGCGGTCCGGGTGCCTAGGTGCCCCGTGCTGCGGCTGGCCGCGCGCTGCCTCCTCGCGGGGCTTCGCCGCCAGCTGAGCCGCGTGGGAAGGGGGGGTGCGGCGAGGCTGAAGCAGGCTCCTCCGATCGCTGTCCTCGCTGCGCTACCTTTCCCGCGGCCTTTCCCCGTTGTGTTTCGATCGATGTGGTGACGTCGCGCTCTCCCGGGCCGGGCCTAAGCCGCGCCAGACGAGGGACGGACATTCATGGCGAATGGGACCGGTCTTCTCGCTCTGCCTGCGGGCCCCTCGCCTCTCCCACCCGCCCGATGGCGTCGTGCGGAAGGCAGGGGTGCGGAATCCGGCCCGACCCCGTTCCCCCCCGCCTCCTGCCTCACGGCGCTGGCGGGGCCAGGGGTCTCCTGACGCAGCGGACACTCTCCGCCCCGGCTTCGGCCGTGTCTCGCGTTTGCGGCTCTTCCCTCCCCCACGGAGGGGAGGGCCGTGCCGCCGCGGCGCCTTGCGCGCCTCGCCCGGCCGTCTGTTGGTGCCCCTGGAGCGCTCCAGGTCGTTCCTCAGGTGCCCGAGGCCGAGCCGGTGGTGTCGCTTCCCGGTCCCGGCGGCCCCGTCGTGTCGTCCCGTGAGAGTGCGCGGGGGTCGAGTCGGTAAGGTCGAGGGAGGCGTCCCTTCACTCCCCGCCCGCGGGGGGGCGTCGGGTGCCTCGTCGTGTTGCCCCTTGCTCGCGTTTGGCGTTCGGGGCTCGACAACGGACGGGCGCCGTGCCGCGTCTCGCCTCCCCCCGCCGTGGGAGAGGTGTGGCGTTGGGCGGTTGTGGCGGTTGACTTTCCGGCCGCTGGCCGCCTGTGGAGGGGGTGGCGCGCTCGCGCTTCTCGTGGACGGCGGCGTCTTCCGCCCCCGTGTCGCTGAGCGCGCTCCTCCGCCTCCGGCCGTCGTTCCGTCTTCCTTTACCCGTGCCGCAGACCCCCGCTCCCAGGCGCCGGCGTCCGAGCGCTTCGCCCGTGCCCGACGGGGAAACGTCCCGGGCTCGGGGGCGATGCCCCCTCGGTGAGAAAGCCTTCTCTAGCGATCCGAAGAGGGTGCCTTGGGGTACCGCACCCCCCAGTCGCCGCCCCTCGTCTGCGCGTGTTTGGCCAGCTCGCAGGGGGCTCCTCCGCTCCGTGTGGCGTGAGGGCCCCCGACGAGCGATGCTCTCCGGCCTACCGCGGCCCGCGCCTCCCCCCACCGAGTCGGGGGAGGGTCACGCACGGGCCCGGGCCCGGCATCTCCGGCGCGGTCGTGACCTCGCCGTGTGTGCGCCGTGCGGCGCTTGGCGCGGCGTGAGGCGTGAGGCGGGGCGGCCCCGCCTCCGACGCCTCCCGCTTCTTCTCCGCGTCGAGCGGGTCTCCGCCCGCCCGCGTGCCGAGGCGCGGCCGGCGGGCGCCGCGCGGGCACGGGTCGGACCGCCTCGCCCGGGGCGGGTCGTGCCCCGGGGTGTGGGGGTGTTCCCCCGAGCCGCGACCGGACGGCTGCAGAGAGGGGAGA
>NW_027668897.1:195000-202500 GCF_964194185.1 Rhinolophus hipposideros | reverse complement strand
GGCGGTCGGGCGGTCGGGCGGTCGGGCGGTCGGGCGGTCGGGCGGTCGTGCGTCCCGTCCGCCCCGGAGATGACTGATCCACCGTCCTACCGCGCGACCGTGGCGCTGGGAGTCGGGCGCCGGCCGACTTGGGGGCCGGGCCATCTTTTCCTGGCCTCCCTCCCGGTGAACTCGACCGAGAGGAGTGAGGCCGAGGAGGGGTGGGGAGGGGAGGGGAGGGGTGGGGGTGTGCTTGTTGGGCCCGTAACCCTGGTGGTGGGGCGCCGGGGTGGTGGGGCGCCGGGGTGGGCGGGCGGGGAAATGACTCCAACCGTCACAGCCGGACCTCCCCGGGACGCTGATCGTTCCCTGGCGGTGTCTGGCGTACGAGACTCCGAGGTCGGCTGTTTAGCGACACCCACCCCCCCCCCCCTTGGACTCGCGCCGGCGCCCCTTCTCCCGCCCACCCCCCTCCGCCGCCGCCGCCCCCCTCCCCCCACCCGCCCGTGATTCTCCAAGGGTTGAGCGCGTCGGCCCGGGTCACGAAGAGGAGGGGGAGATGGTGACGTTGGCCCAGGCCGGGGGAGGGGGGGGGGGCCGGGGGGGGCGAGTTCTCGCAAACATTGTTTTCCTCCCCAGCCGTTGGGAAGCTGCCGCGTAAGGGTGGGGGAGGTTTGAACAAAGCCTTTCCTTCGGCGGGGAGGAAGAAGCCCCAGGGCAGGTCGGAGGCGCTGAGTGGAGCGGAGAGCTTTCTGCATTTGAATGAAACCATTGAACGAAGACCATTGGAATTCATCGACCTGGCCTCCCCCCTCCCTTCCCGGCTCCAACCCCCCCATCCCCTCCCTCCCTTCCTCCCCTCCCCCCTCCGCCCCCCCAGAGTTTCCTTCCTGTCCACGGACTGACCGGAGACCTGCCATCCTGCCAGACCTTGCACGGAATAAAGAATACCTCCTCTTTCAGACTTCTCTCGCTCTTTCCAGAAAATTAACAAACCGACGAACGGACGACCCCCCCCCCCACCACCACCACACACACACACACACACACACACACACACACACACACACACACACACACCCCACGACACACACAACTAGATTGGAAACGAAGACTTTGACGTGGAGATGATGGGTCCTGGAAAAACACACACACTGTTCCCCAACACTCCCCAATTCGAAAAATAAATAACTAAATAACTAAATAAATAACTAACTAACTAACTCACTCACTAACTAACTAACTAACTAACTAACTAACTAACTAAATAAATAAATAAATAAGACCCCCCCAAAACAGACAGACGCTGCCTAGGGAACGCAAAGGCAGGACTGGGCACCTCAGCAGGAGACAGACAGGGAGATAAAGACTAGGGAGAAGGGGAGGCGAGTCTTCCCACGGAAATCAAAGCCTTCCCACAAGGTAAGGAGAGGCCTTTCCCCATCTTGGGATTGGTCCCCTCCACTCCTTGGAGTGCATCTGCCTCTAGGAATAAACTTCTTACTAACCTATACCTGCGCTAAGCACTGTCTCTCCACAGAATCCTGTCCCTCAAGAACACGCAGAGCCAGGGAATACTATCACGACACGGTAACACTACCTCCTACAACAGACACAGCTGTACGTCCTGTTGCTACCTGAAGTACAGTGTAGGACCCACTTCAACACCAGCCACCGCAAGTATAGTCTACACGATGCAGAACACTCGTGCTAAACATGAAAGTAACTTTTTTTTTTTTTTTTTTTTAAGTTACAACAGTGACATTTCACATTTCATATTAAAACAGGGTGAAAATCGATGTTATTAGGTTTTAAAAGGAATCCTTCCCCCTCAGTGTTAAGGAATCGGAGGGAGTAAACAGGCTGGGACCTTTCCCAGGGGCTTGTTATAATGAGAATGCCACATCAGGCAAAGCCATACAGCACATAAACCCTTAGGAAGTTAAATCAAGGTGCGGTATTAAAACTTTTATGCAGATTTTCACTGATTTTTAACTCTGTCTTACGTGTGTGTGTGTGTGTGTGTGTGTGTGTGTGTGTGTGTGTGTCTGTGTCTGTGTCTGTCTGTCTGTCTGTCTGTCTGTATACATACACACACACACACACACACACACACACACACACACACACACATTCTTTTTTTTGTTTTTCGTTTTTCGGTTTTTTTTTTGTTTGTTTGGTTTTTTTTGTTTTTGTTTTTTTTGTTTTTTTTTTGTTTAGGGCAAAAGAAACCCAGGGATAACCTGAATTACTTGTAGTCAATTGTAATCCATTAGCGGAACAGACAAGAGGTTTGGAGAGATAGTTTGTATCGGGACTCATCTTCACCCCTTACTTAGGCAACAGCCAACTTGTTCAACTTTGCTGAGCTCCAGTTGCTATACCTTCGTGGAGTCTACTGTCAGAGACAAGCATGGAGAGATGTTGGTAATGATCTGGAGCTGCTGCTTTAATGGAGGGAAGCACTGGAACCTCTGGGAGCATCTGCCAAGAAGCCTGCCACTTGCGCCCACCAGTGTTCCACTGTGCCTGGAACGGCCCAGAGGCCTCACTCTGCCTCGAGGCCTTCACCAGCTGCCCCCACAGAGCAGGGAGCAACTTCCGTAAGCTCACCATCTTAGCACCTGAGGATGGGGGTCTCTAAAGTAACTTTTTAAAAATTTATTTTATGTGGTAAGTGCAATTTAGACGAGGGTCTTCATGAGGGGTAGGGGGGGAGAGGTGCATCCCTGGCGGTCCACCTGTCCCAGTCAAAGGAAAAGCCAGGGCTTGCTTCACTATGCATCTCAGAGCCAAGGCAAGACTGAAGCTGGAGGGGAGGAGCGCAGTGAAGGTTGTTTTCTTTCTTTTCTTTTCCTTTTTTTCTTTCTTTTCTCCTTTCTTCTCTTTTCTTTTTTCTTTTTTTTTTTTTCTTTTTTTTTTATGAAATGTATTGGGGCGACAATTGTTAGTAAATTTACATAGATTTCAGGTGTACCATTCTGTATTGCATCACCTATAAATCCCATTGTGCGTTCACCACCCAGAGTCAGTTCTCCTTCCATCACCGTATCTTTGATCCCCCTTACCCTCATCACCCACCGCTCCCCCCCTCACCCCCCCCCCCCCCGGTAACCACTACATGATGGTCTGTGTCTATGAGTTTTTCTTCCTCATCTGTTTGTCTCGTTCTTTTGTTGTTTTCGGTGCATATACCACACATCAGTGAAATCACAGGGTTCTCTGCTTTTCCTGTCTGACTTGTTTCACTCAGCGTTATACTCTCAAGATCCATCCATGTTGTCACAAATGCTCCTGTATCATCATCTTTCCTTGATCAGTCAGACTTTGAAAAGGACTCTGGAAAAGTTTTGTCAGGAGACCTGTGAGCCCTGCCTCTGATTGCTGCCTATTACTTTAGATTCTGACCTAAGTTCTCTTTTCTCTATATTAGTAACTTAGGAGAGTTTCGGCAGGCAATCAAGAGACACAGGGACCCGCACCTCCCCCAGCCCAACCCTTTGGACCAAGGGGCCAAGTATTTCTAGAAACTTGGAAAGAGGGGTCCGTCCCCAAGGGGCCGTTTGACTCCTAAATAGAAGGGACTTTACACAGTTCTCCCGAGCACCCCAAGTGCCGTCAACCTGCAGAGAGTCGTTGGCTGTGTCCCCTTCCCTCCAATCAAACCTGTTTTTATTATGAACAAAATAGAATATTTATTTGAGAGGTGGGTGTTAATATTTCTGATTTTAGTAAATGTAGAACGTAAACCTGTTTCGCTAAAACCGGTCGCCAAACGTGGTACTGACACAGAAGCCTATGTGATGTTGCTGATTTTCTCCCCATTCAGGCTGTTTGAGTCATCGCAGGCCATGAGAATTTCTTTCTTAGTGGAAGTATTTTGCGGGGAGGTGACGGCAACGTGTCTTTCACTGTAAGAATTTCTTTACATTTACCCATTCACCGTATTGCCTGATCACACCTTGTACGTTAAATCGAAGGGCTAGATGCGAGGAGGATGACGTGAGTTCCATCGGTGGTAGTTGAAGGTGGTTGCAGGTAGAAAAGTAGGGGAATCTCTGGGATCAGATAAAAGTGACATGGACGGAGGACACATCCTTGCTTTACACCGGTGGATGAGAGATGGTGAATAATGCATATTTACAGCACAGAGGTGGTATTCCGGACGAGGTGACAATGAGGATTTCTGTGGTCTTAGGCTCTGGTGCAGCAGGTCTTGCCCTGAGGGGTAGGTATGGGGAAAGAAATGACTCTGAAATTCCGAGGGTATATCGTCTTCAATGCCAAAAGACGATAGAGAGTCTCCCTGCAGGTAAACGTCGACGTCTGTCCAAAACAGTACAGGCCAAAGATGTGACCACTGCCTGTGACCCACTTTCAGTTACCATGCTTCCCCAAAACGAGACCTAGGTGGACAATCAGCTCGAATGAGTATTTTGCAGTAAAAATTTTAAGGTAAGACTCACTCTTATAGAAAACCCGGTGCGATATTATACTGTATTAAAAGACGAGGTCTTACGTTAATTTTTGCTCCAAAAGACGCATAAGAGCTGATGGTACGGTTAGATTTCGTTTCGGGGAAACACGGTAGTAATCGCTAAGTGGTTAATGTTGGTGTTGATATCCCACCGCCTGCAAGGCTGGCCCCTTCCAAATTGGGTTTAGAATGTGCCTCCTTTTTGGTACACAAGGCGGGGATCGGATTTTACCTCAGTGAACTCTATGCTCATAAACTGTTAAAATGACCGATTGTCTGTTTTTACCACCATTATAGAAACACGCGCGCAGTCACACAGACGCTCTAGTGTGTTCAGCGTTGTCTCCCACTCCTCTCCGCGCCCAAACGGATCCTCACATGAGAATATTTGTTTTGAAGAGGTGACCGGAGACGGAGACTGGAAAGGGGTTGTGTCTTGAGGCGAACGGGCACGGACTTAGAAGACGCCCGAGCACAGGCGCGACAACACTGCCACCTTGTGACTGACTGATGCCCTGCGACCCGATCGACTGGGGTGCAGGATCATTGAGGAGGAGAGAGAGAGAGAGAGAGAGAGAGAGAGAGAGAGAGAGAGAGAGAGAGAGAGAGAGAGAGAGAGAGAGAGAGAGAACGTCATGGGGAAGTGCCGGTGGTGGAAACGTCCCCCTCGTAGGAGCTCGGGGAGAAGTGACCGATCCCCAAAACATGGGGGGGGGGGGGCAGAATGTTGAAAGGTGAATTGTCCTGACTCGCAAAAGATCGTGACGGTCCGTGTAGACGTGTGTCACGTTTTGACCCCCACAGTTTGACTGTTGCGGAAAGCAGATCTCCCTCCCCCCCCCGCCCCCCGCCCCGAGTCCCCCTTGCGCGTCCGGGGTCGCGTCGTGGCGGGCGGGAGCTCGGTGGCCGAAGCCGGCCCGCTCCGTGCCCGGAGAGGCCATCCGAGGTGGGCCGGGACGAGGTCCGGCGTCCGGGCCGGCGGCGGGGAGCCCTCGCCGGTTCGCGATCCGGATCCGTCCCGCTGACGTTCGCTCCGGTTGTCGGGCGCCACCTGGCGGCCGCTTTTATATCGTCTCTTCCCTCCGGAGCTCCGGCGACCGCGCCAAGGGGAGGGATCTGGCCGCTGTGCCCGGGGAGGCGTTGCGGGCGGCCGGCGTCACCGGCGGAAGCGTCCCGGTGGTGCCGGGGCGACGTCGCGGCGCCCGTTCGCCGGAGATTGGAGGTGCAGGTTTCTGAGGGAGTGACCGCCGCCCGTCTCCGAGGCTGCCCGGTCGTGTCGACCGGCGCACGCAGGTGCCCCTCCGCCCTCGGGGAACCGAACGTGGACGCCGCGGAGGAACGTGAGAGGGCGGGACGCGCCCGTTGCGCCGCGCGGCCGCCCGTCCCGCGGGCGGGCGGGCCTGCCTGGCGTCGGCCCTACCGTGTCGATCGCACTTGGTTTTTTCCGCGGCCCGCTCCGGAGGTGCCCAGCGACCCTGGGCCGCGCGGGATGGCCCGTCCGGCGCCCCGCGGGCCCGGCCGCGGTCCCTCCCGCGGGCCGGTCGTGGGACGCGCCTCCGCGGGACTTTTCAACCAAGTCCCGATCGGGAGACGTGACCGTACACCGCCCGCGCGTGTGGCCGGGGAGGTAGTCACCGGCCCGTGTGCGTGTTCGCGTGGGTCGGTGTCGCCGGACGCGACTCCCCGTAGCCCCGTTCCGGGGTTGGGGGCCGGGGTCGGGCCCTGCGGGGGAGGCGCGTGGAGGGCGAGGAGGACCGGCACACGGGGGCACGGGCGGGGTCCCGGTCGTCCGACTCGACTTTTCCTCCCCCGTTTCCTCGCCTCCGGAGACCGAGCGGCCGACCGGTCGTTTGGCGTGGGTGGGCCGCTGGAGCCCCCGTTCGTCGGAGGCGCCTCCGTGGTACGTTTCCCCTCACGCCCCCCTCCCCGACTCCCAATTCGGAGGCGCGGTAGTTCGTGGCGCCCCCTGCCCGCGCCCGCGAACGTTGCGTGCGGGGCCATCTCGCCTCCACGCCCTCCTCGCCTGTCTTCGGGGCTCCCCGGCTTCGGGGGTCGACCAGGTGACCCAGCCGACCCTCCAACCCGCGGGGATGGGGTGGTGACCGGGGTCCGGTGGCCCGAGCCTAGTTCCGAGGAGGCCGCTGAGGTCCGTGGGTAGGCCCCGCCGACGGACGCGGTAATTTTTTCGCCAGAGACCCACATTTTGTGCCACCAGAGAGGTGTGGACGCGCTGTCCTCCGGTGACGGTCCCCGATGGGGGCCGGGCCCCTCGGCCGCGTGCGCGTGGGGTGCCCTTCGGGGCGCTTGCTCGCCGCCGCCGCCCGATGCCCAGGCTCCCGTCTCTGGTGCGCGAGCCGCCCGCTGGGCCTGCGCGCCGGCTCGCGCGTAAGCCAGGCGTCCCGGAGGGCCGCGGTCGACGGGACCCCTCCGGTCTCTGGCACCCGAGGGTGGCGTTGCGGGGTGGCAGGCGTGGCGGGTTCTCTCGCCGCGCGGGTCCCCTCCTCGCCGTGTCCACACGCGGGTGCGGTCCGGGTGCCTAGGTGCCCCGTGCTGCGGCTGGCCGCGCGCTGCCTCCTCGCGGGGCTTCGCCGCCAGCTGAGCCGCGTGGGAAGGGGGGGTGCGGCGAGGCTGAAGCAGGCTCCTCCGATCGCTGTCCTCGCTGCGCTACCTTTCCCGCGGCCTTTCCCCGTTGTGTTTCGATCGATGTGGTGACGTCGCGCTCTCCCGGGCCGGGCCTAAGCCGCGCCAGACGAGGGACGGACATTCATGGCGAATGGGACCGGTCTTCTCGCTCTGCCTGCGGGCCCCTCGCCTCTCCCACCCGCCCGATGGCGTCGTGCGGAAGGCAGGGGTGCGGAATCCGGCCCGACCCCGTTCCCCCCCGCCTCCTGCCTCACGGCGCTGGCGGGGCCAGGGGTCTCCTGACGCAGCGGACACTCTCCGCCCCGGCTTCGGCCGTGTCTCGCGTTTGCGGCTCTTCCCTCCCCCACGGAGGGGAGGGCCGTGCCGCCGCGGCGCCTTGCGCGCCTCGCCCGGCCGTCTGT